>NW_010517771.1:0-10265 GCF_000687285.1 Phaethon lepturus
ATATTTTGTATATAATATAAATGCTTTAATTTTTTTACATTTTCTCAGCAACATTCAAAGGTTTTCCTTAAATTAAATATAATTTCAGTAGGTCTCTCTTCCAGGAAATCAAAGCATTTGCATATAAAAAATTAGCAATTTTATTATCAGCAGTTTTTGTAAATGACTATAGCAAGACTGAGATTCACAGTCTCACAGAAGACAGGCTATTATTCTAAAATCTGTCATTATTTATACTCAACTACAGAAAGAAATATATGAATATGCAAAGCATAACTACAATTAGAATGAGGATCAAATGCATCTTACTTTCCAACATTCTTCCGTATTTGTTTTCAGTCTCAGGGACCTGAGAGTCATGTAATGACTCAAAATAAGCAGTGTTCTTCAGCACACAAAACCCCTTTGAATGCTCTGCAAGGTAATTTTATTAAGGACTAATGGCTTCAAATACCAAGCAATCTATTTCTAGAAATGCATGGCTTTGGGTGGCTTGATTTAACAGAGCTGCAATGATGGATGGAGAATTTCATCTATGTTGTCTTTTATAAATTTTTCTTACAGATGTATGAATGTTTTTATATACAGCTCTACTTGTAGCTAACATTCTTAAACGTTTTCTTATTTTCTCCATGTAGGTCCCTCATTTAAAAACACATGTTTAGGCAAAGCCTAAAACTAAAGTCATCATCACATCTATTACATACAGAATATCATGCACAAATTAAAACAAAAGCAAGAAATTTGTCTAAAAAGGATTTTTTTTTTTAAAATGAAGTATTGCCTAGCAAATATGTACTTCTTCCAAATTAAATCCCATCAAAATCAACTGAAGAACACATTTTAGCTTACATCCAGTTTATCTTGGATCATGTTCTAAACATTTGAGTCACAGAACATTAATTCCACAAGCTGAAGTAAAGAAGCATCAATATTCTAAAGATACATATTCTTTGCTGCTTAATACCCACTATCAGTAACACCAGCTCCCACTGCGTATCTGATGACAGTCCCACTGGACAAGAAGCTGCGCATGCTGTACTTGTTCTAGAGCTACAGTCACGCTCATCAGTTCACAAATACACATGTGCTGGCTGGCGCATCTCTTGAATGCTTTCCCATCTGCAGGCACTAATGTGGGTCCCTCCCCTTACCCAGTCATCAAGTCTAACAGGAATTATAAAAACCTGATATTGCCATTCTTTAATAAAGTTAGAAGTGGCTGGCTATTTCAGGGCAAGGCAGAAAGTTTCTTCCCTTAAGAATGATTTTTTGAGGGAAATCAAACTAATAATGACAGCTAGACAGCTAAACAGATTCTCTGCTGGTCAATCAGTACATCCCCTTTCCAAAGGGGACACTGCACCTATCTTATTCCTCAGAAAAATCTCTCTGTCCTATTCCAGTAACACAAGCTCCCCAGGCAATCTATTCCAGTGCTTCACTATATTTACAACTATAAATTTGGTTTAATATGTAATCTGAATCTGTCTTACTGGATTTCTACTTTATTACTTCTTCTTCTAACAGGTTGTTTTGTTGTTGTTTTTTTCTAAACAGAATTCTTTTAGATTTTAAGTACGTATCCTGTCTCCCCTTAGTGACGTCTACAGAAAAGAACACAATTTCACTTTTCACCTTTTCTTTGACAGTTACATTTCACAGCCTTCTAATCATTCTTATTGCTCTGTTGGAGATGCTCCACTTGTGTCCTAAGAGATGTGAGCAAACTGAACACAATACTGCAGCCAAAGCTACACACCAACTGAACAAGAGGAATACCCCACATCCTCTCTACAATATTCCTGGGTTACGCTGCAGTATGGTGTTCAGCTATGTTCAACAATGTCATGTCATTGTTGACTCATGCTAAGCTTGTTTTACACAACAAACCCTCCAGCCTATTCTAAACAAAAGCCATTTTATCAACTGCTTATCTTCTCGTTCTGTATTTGTAAATTTGATCTTTTTTTAAAGGTAGAGTTTTGTACCTTTTCTTACATTGCATGTTATTTCTTTAGATCAATTCTCCAATAGGTCAAATTTTGACTTGTACTCCGGTCCTCAACTGAGCTTTGCAGTTCCATCCCCACCAAACCCAGTTCACTTGGTCTGCAAGTTTAGTCAGCGTATTTTCTGTTCCATTTCCCAGATCATTAATGACAACATATCCTGGCAAAAGCCTATTCAATATCTCTGCAAATTTCCAATCTGTTTTCCATTAATTTAGGAAAGCTTCCATCAGGCCACATTTCCACAGCTGCTAATAGGAATGATCTGCAAGACAGTATCCAGAGCCTTATTAAAAATATCAGAGCTCTTATATCTTTAGAATAAGACAAAGTTACAACATTTACTGCTCCTCTTCTATCTGTGAGACCTCTTACCTTGCTATAGATGCAATTTAGACTGGATTAACACACTTTTTTCTTGCAAATCCATTTTCACTGTTACTTCTTTCCCTGTTTTTTTCCAGATATTCTGTAACATTTCATTTATACATCACAAATTTATTTGGGAATTTCAGTTACACAGTCTAGTCTATCATTTCTTAGCTTTCACTTATCTCATTTGAAATACAGACATTGTATTTTCTTCTCCCTTCTCTAGACTGTGGTCTTGTATCTTTGTAACTGGTATTAATTTGCTTAGCTATCTGTCTGGAGTTTTACTATACCAGTGAAGCACCACAGAAATAAGTATTGCCAGTATCACCTGTCAGTCATCTTCTCTCCACCGAATATCTAATCAGTGCTTTCTTAGTAACTTTGCTGCAAACACAGAATGATTGCCTATTTCCTTTACGACCCTTCTTAACTATTTTGGGACCTCATCTTTCCAGTTCTGTCCCAATATACCAGTGCTCATTTAATCAGCTTATTGAGCTTGAATATAGGTAATCATCTGGTTTTAGCTTCCCTTCCCTTTGAGGGCACAGAGCCAGTAGTTCTAAATTTTGTACACTGTCTTCTAGAACTGAGGAGAAACTCTGGTTTTAAACATGTATACATGTGATATTTTGACCTACAGTCTTTCTAATTACAAAAGCTATTATGTTTGTATGATAACTGGATTTTACTTGTGTTTAATACACCATTGGCCACAATTTCAAAATTTTTTCCACAGAAACAGATAACATGTCAACTCCAGAAATACCCAATGCACCTTTTGATAAAGTTTAACACCAAATAAAACTTCAGAAAATGAAATCGCCTTGTAATATATTATACATGGAAATAGAATTTACCGAACATAAAGAAGCTGTAATTGCCCTGTTAATAACTAATAAAAGCAATCAAACACAATCAAACACAGAACGTACTCTGTGAGGAACCAGAGAGAATGAAAATATAAAAATAGGAAACGTCTATTTCAAGGGGATAATGAAAATCACATTATCAAAGGTTATCTACAATTTTAATGACCTGGGAGTGCATTTTAATTAATTTAAATGTTTGAAGCAGTACTCTATGCACATTCTTAATCTAAGACTATTTATGCTATTGATACTGGCCTATTAAGGGCTAGGTATGTAAACAGTTTAGCCTAATTGCCTGTTACTGTATAGTTTAATTGAGTCTTGTGACAAAGATTTTAAAATCAGGAGAACACAATCTCTCAGAAAAATTCCAATCACTTTTTCACTGTTTCAGTGACAAACTTTGTATCAAAGGGACCTTAGGTTTTAAATTATGTGTCAGCTTTTACAGGATATTGCAATAACACAATATATGACTGTCCTTGAAGTAAATGTTCTAGTTCAGCTATGAGTCATATTTGCATCTACTTAAAAGGAAGCACAGGCATTTGTTAGATCACTATTTAGCTACAAGACACAGAAAAGATTTTAAATCATTTTCATCACCATAGTTCACTCCTACGTAACAGTACCATTAAAACAAACATAATTTTGTCTAAAAGATACAGTTCCATGACAATATATTTGCTTTTTACTGAACGTGGTATAATCCAAATGCCTAAATTTTAAAAATTGGAAAAACTGTCCTGCCTCAGCTTTTGTAAGCTTTACATAGTCCCTTACGTTTACTGAAAAGAGCTACACAATATTTGACAGTGAATTTTACCTAGATTTCCCATATTTTTGTGGTTTCTTTTCCTCTATTTAGTCATAAATGTACTGTTTGAATACAGGGTTTTTAACTGCATTTATTTCTTCTATATATTCCTCACCTGAACTCCATGGAATTGACTAATTTATACTCCGACTCTTACTTCCTTTGTGGTATAAAGATAATTTAAATGAAATGTAATCTTACTCTGAATATGTGTAAATCAACTTTACCCCAGGAAAAAAAAAAACATTTAAATTGTTATTTTAATTACTGTAAATGAGAACAAGACTGTTATTACAGTACACTCTTCAATAAAGACATCACCGCGTTGAATCATTGTAAGAAAGAAAAGTCATGTAAGACACAGCAGAATTTAAAAGATCTTTTGATATAGGTCAAAGGAGATAAGGCACCACACAGAAGTTTGAATCCAAATACCATCATATAAAATCATCTAAGGAAGCCAAGGCACTCATTTATACTTCATTCTTCTGACTGGAACAAATACACAGACAACTAAACTGTTGAGTAAGAAAGCACTATTTTAAAGAATAACTTAGATTAGAACTGTAGTTCAGTAAATGTGCACTACAGGACAGAGTTCTGTGAGTATCTTTGGTTTAAACACAATTTTAACTCACCCCTTTGCCTTCAGACTCATCATTCCCCCTGCCATTTATTTCTAACAGCCTAAGAAATAAGACAATTCACTTGTGGTATCTAAGGTAGTATCCTTTGTCAGGGGAAAGGAAATATTTAGAAATAATAGAGCCAGGAAAATTGAAGTGAAAAAAGGTATTGTTCCATTGTTGGAAAAGATGTTAGTCTCACACAAAAAGTTTTCGACTATTGCTTATCCATTGTAAAACCTAGTACATTCAAACATATTGAATACATTCATATGAATGTAAAAAATACAAACATATTTATGAAAATAAACGCCCATATTTTCTGATGTCTTATTTCTGGAGTTACTCCAGTTTTCTAATCCATTGATTAAATAAAGACATCAGGGCCTCTAGTAGGACTCATTTGGGAAACAGAAGGTCTGCAGAAACACAGATACTTGCCAGAACCAGTCAACTAACAGTGCTCATGAATCTCAAAGAACAAGAAAGAGCCAGTCACACTACTTGTGCAGAGTTTATATATTCTGAGGGTGAAACATTACTCCACTGAAGTTTACTATAAAAATCATGATGACTTCAGTACAAACAGGAAAAATAACATTTCATAACCAAAGAAATACTCATCTGCTCACAAGTCAAAATGAAAAGAGATCTCTAAAAGTCTAAGATGGAAGTTTTGGGAAAGTGGAGATTGACTAACTGGCAGGTGCCTCAGTCATATTCAGATACTAATAGGTGAGGAGACAGTACAGAGAATTATTTCCAGTATGTGGTGGGAAGTGTTTCACAAAGCAACAGAATATATATTTACTTTCTTTTTTATTTGGAGGTTCACGACAATCAAAAGGGATGAAAACAGAAATAAAATGGTATGTTTGTCAGAGAATTGCACTGCCAGTGCCAGAAGAAATACCCTTGCAAAAACAGATAGAAACATAAAAAGTAAATCATCATGGACATATTCTTGTGGAGACAGGGGAAGCAAAGACCAAAGCTGATTCTGACTAACAGCAACACACCTTTGGTACACTCAAGTTTAGAAACTTTCATTGATCATTAAGAAATCACCAATTTTTTTGCCCTTAGCCTCCCAGATGTTATGCCTTTTTAGAGCCAGCTGAAACAGACAGGTTGAAATGCTTGAAAAGTTTGCAAGCAATACACAATAGGCCAGGATTTCTCCAGTTACAAAAGAAATATAAAAGCAACAAGCATTTATAGCCAGTGCTCTTCCTTGAGGGTGATTACATCAGACTCTCTCTAAGTAGCTTGCTAGCTTCAACTAATCACAGTTCCTATTATTCCCTGAAAAATTAGGTGCAGTAGAAACTCATATTGGAAATAAAAAACTGTCACCTACCTTTCCTATCTACTTTTACTAAGCATTTGTCACTATATGACAGATGTCTTTCAGTCATGTTGGACAAGTGTTTTTCACCACAGCTTAGTAGAACTTTACAGCATACTTTAGATTAGATACTAAGCGAGTGCAAAGAATGCTGCATACCTTTGGATCGCTCTTGCCTATCTTCTTCTCTGCATCTTTGACTGGATCATATGAAGAGCTTTCAGCATCAATGATTTTTTGCTGCCTGGCTTCCTGAAGAGCTTTCTGGGTGGGACCTTCCAACCCTTTCCTCCTTTGACATTCGTGGCCTGCTATAAAATAAAACCAGCAAAATATCATCAGAATGCATTTTTCACTCTTCTGAAAGATCTCTCTTTACTTAATACTAGCTAGACATGTGAAATTCAAAAAGAACCACCACTTCAAAGAAAAAGATGTTCTGGTTACTGCACTACCCATATAAAGTATTCCAAGACTACATATAACTACATATGTTCCACATATTATTTTGGTGTGATCTATGCCAGCTCACCTAATGGTACCCTAGATTTTGCCCCCAAAATGCAGCAATGATATTGAATCTTGCAGTACAGGAAAGAGTCACAGTAAAATGGATGCAATTCTTCACCTCCCTCAGACCCAGAAGAAACATCTTACTGTATCCTATCCAATATCTACCACTGATGCATTACTCTGCTTTACAGCCTGCATTCCCTTTTGCTTACCTGTGCTTTTTCCCAACCCACCTTTCAAATGAGGAATCACTTATGGATAGATAACTTGCTGTAAATCGTCAGAACAGGCTAAAAGGAATGAAGAACAGTATAGCACATGTGGACTATTGTACAATATATCTGCCATGACCTGGCAGAAAGGATACTCTTCTCAGACAGTCTTTGTATTGGCAGCTCACACATATCTGAATACAGTCCCTTGTGATCCCTGTATCTTGTTGCAATGTTCTATTACATACATGGGTCTACAGGAAAGAAATGGGATACTGAATTCCAACAGGATCTAGACACTTGCATCCCTCCAGTTCTTTGAAAAAAAAAAAATCAGATTGATATAGCTAAAATCCACAATGAAACAAAAGGTACTTCACACTATGCATTTCTAAATGCTTTCTCTTGTAAAACAGTTTCATTTAGACCTTGACATCAAAATGCAAACTTGAACTTCGCTGGGAAAAAACCCCATCCCCTCCACTCTTGAAGCAAAAAAAAAAAAAGGCAGATCAAGCAAACGCAAAACCCCCGTCTATCCAACCTTGGTAACACTAACTGATAACAACTGCATCTGGTCTAAAAGTGTCTGTATTCTCACTGCTTTATGAGTTAAAGCTATTGCCACAGATATCCCAAATAATAACTTTCTCTGAGGAATTGTATACAGCAAAATTGATTTATATGTCAAACACTTTCTACTCACTCAGAAACTGCTACCCACTAGCATGTCACTTGGAGTATTTGGTTTGTTGGTGCTTTTGAAATACACAGACTTATAAACCAGAGTTATGACAGTTGAAGGGCTTAAAAAGACAGTAAGCATTTAAAAACCAAACAAATTCTAAAGCACTGTTGCAACTGCACTAAGATGTCAAAAACTTGTGTTTACAGATTTTCTATTCTGATTGCACTATAGATGGAATGGGGACAACCAGTTTAAGCACTTTAACTGGTGCATTTTAAACTTCTTTTTGCATGACCTTCTAACAGCAATTACATCAGATCAAGGAAAGGAAAAGCACAGTTAACAGTCTTAGCAATGAGTTAATCCAACCATGAGTAAAGAAACTCATTGAGTTCAACTTCTGAATATAATTGGGTAATAAATAAGCAGTTGTTTTTAGAAACTACAACTAACACACTGAGCAAGTAAGTTTTATAATATGTTTTTAGAACCAGCTGTTATAGCAGCATTCACTTAGGTTTATAAGCAAGCCACAATCAACTTTGCTTAATTCCTTCAGGCAAAACTGGTCTTTTTTCAGAGCACCACTTAACACTGTGTTTTGATCCATAAGTAAGGGTGGGAGTGCTCTGTTAATCTACACCAACAACCTAAATTTGCAGTCTGGCAGTGGGACAGCAAAAAAACCCTAGTAAATAAGTTACATGCTCTATTCTGTGGCCACTGTCCTCTTCAATTGTTTGAAATGCATCAGGCTGAAAGCTGCTACATCAAATGCTTAAGTAGCAAGTCCAGAATAGTGGTCCTAAAGTTAACATTAGCTACTGTTAATTTTTTTTTCTACCTAGCCACCAGACATTTACAATGCAAACTCATTGTGAATACTACGAAGCTTCCTTTTGTTCTTCATTAAGCACTATAGGGCACCCTCAGAAAAAGCAATAAACCATACCTATAATGGATTGGATGTGCAGTGGCCACTACTGAAAAACTCAAACACTTCAGTAAAGCCCAAACTAATTAAAAGCCACTCTTGGTGCCCTCTAGCCAAAGACAGCATTCCGGGTGTGCTGCAGTCAAGTCAGGCTGTGGGATGGAAGCAACATCAGGAACGGTAACAGGCGATCTCCTGCTGCCAGGGAGGGCCATTCTCATTCCTTCATGCTCCGCGCTGCAGTGAAAACAGACAACTGGCCAGAAAAGGCATCCTACCTTGGCAAATGGTAATTTGTCAGTCTGAATGTTCAATATCTTATAATTACAACATACCAATGTACTAATGCATATAAGTCAGCCCTGAAGAGACAGCAACTGAAAGAATGCAAGCTGTAGGTCTCCTTACAGCAGAGATTTGCAAGTCCAACATCACTGGTTGCTTCCAACCTAAGAACTTAGAGAAAAATGCAGCAAACATTTCTACAGTATCTATGCACTGCTTGCTTCTCAAGGTTTCAATTACACTGTCTCATGAATAAGAATTCAAGAGTCAACAGAACATGACCATCTTTTAAGAGGCAGCAGAAAGTAACTAAATAAGAGACAATATCACCCACCGAGACATCAGTATGATCTACAGAGGGCAACAGAAAATATGCAGTATTAGAGGACAAAGCACTGGAAAGAAATGAACTGAAATATTGCTTAATTTATGACACACAGGGTATGAAGCAAATAAAGGCTTGTACAAGCATGTGGATGGCTGATGAGCTTAATTTGTGTTGGACACTATAAGTAATAATAATAAAAAGAAAAATCACTTAAAGTGCTCCCCTGCTTGTCACTTTTTGGTATTATGAATGTCTCTCAAGAGTTTTGGAGAATAAATAAGTACTGTGACCAGCCAGAGAGTGACTTTTAGAATTGCCCACACAACAAATAAAAGTATGTGAAATACAGAAGAGAGATAGATGGGGCATCTATCTATACTGCAAAACACTAGTGTGGGGGAAGAACCCACACTACATATCCTCATGTCTGAGTATAATGAAAAGTCAAATGCTGTATGGCCAAAACTAACATAAAATAAAAAGCTTGTTCCCTGCCTCCCTGTCTCAAGTGGGATGAAAATGAGCACTGTGCTCTTATACTTTTACTTATACAACTATTAAGTTATACAACTTATCTAGTTGTAACAAGATTTAAAGACTACAGCAGGGCATATCCAGTACATACGGCCACAGAAAGGTATTCTTGGGGCCTGAAATGTGCCTTGCTGAGGAATACAATACTAAGTCATACAAAAAAGGCATCAGAATCCAAAATCAGAAAGATACTTAACACTGAAGGGGCTCGCTGCCAGTACTTCAGTATTCCACCATATTAACATATCAAGTCTATATTTACAGAAATTACTACTTTAGTAGCTATTTGCTCATATACAGAATTAAAATTAGTTTATGCTGAGTAAGACTACAGAACCCTTCCCAGGTTCTCCCAGAAATGAAAGCAGCTATGCTCTTAACTAAACATTAGTTTAGAAAAGCAGTAGAGTGTGCTCCGAGGGACAACTCAGCTATGGAAGCCTCCCGCTGCTGCATGGAAACACAACCTGAGCTAGGATGAGGGGCATCTTTCAGACAATTAGATCTCAGTCTAGTGACCATAGCAATTCACAACAATTTAGGAGACCAATTGCTTCAACCTACGTTAGATAGAATTTGAAGGAAAACTAAACTGAATGTGCTATGCTTATAATAGGCAGGCAGTGACAAAGATCTGGATGGTAATTGAAATGTCTCCATTAATCATAAATAAGCCACCTTAATAGCCACGGAAATCACAGAATCACTAAGGTTGGAAAGG
>NW_010517772.1:0-206 GCF_000687285.1 Phaethon lepturus
GAAGCCACCCGACGTCCCGGCTGATGGCCACTCGAGGGAAGAGGGGAGGGGGGGAGTGTCGGGCTCAGGTGGGTCCCGGTGCCTGTGGGTGAGCCTCAGTGCCTGTGGGGGACGGACTCACTTGGCCTCCTCCAGCTCCTCAGTGCGCTGGATGGCGTCCGTCTCGTACTTGGTCCTCCACTGTGCCACCTCGGAGTTGGCCTTGG
>NW_010517773.1:0-3445 GCF_000687285.1 Phaethon lepturus
CCTGTGCGACAGCCCCTCCAGCAGCCTCCAGTCCTCTTTCCTACTATTTTATTTTTAATCTTGGTTCACCCAGCTCTGCCGCCACCGGGATGAAGACCGGCGAGGCGAGTTCCCCCCTCCCTCCAGCGCAATCCGCGGTGGGGAACCGGAGCAGCCGACGCACAGAGCTGCTCTGGAGGTCCGGCAGCGCCGCCCCAGCCCATCGCCCCAGGCTGCCGACTCGGGGCGGGGATGGCCGCTGGGGTGCGCGGCAGTCCATCCTTGCTGAGGGAGGAGTGTGTCCATCGGGATGGCGCTTATCCAAGCAGCTCCTTGGTCTTTGCTGCCAGCAGCTTGTCCATCTCCGCTGCGGCGCTGTCTGCCATTTGCTGGATCTGTGGCGAGAGAGTACAAGCCTGAGTTGAATGCTAGGTGATGCCAGAGTTTAACGGGCAAGGAGTGACTGGACCACCTTCTGAAACAAAGCCTAAACTCCAAATAAAACCCAAAATAGTGCTGGGACGACAACGGGCTCTCCCTGGGGGCTCCCACCAGCCCTCCGTGATTCTCTGCCAGTGTCGCATCTGTGCAGCGAGAGCAGGGGCTGGGCAAGGGCTCTGAAAAGAGACGCACAACACACACTCTTGGCTGAGCCTCACAAGTGACTTGGTCTGCTACTTATTTAAGAGCGACTTCAGGGGAAGGCAGAGTTAGAGACCCGCTGGTGCTGCACCAGAGGAGAGAGGGCTCATCTCATTACCTCCTGCGACCTTCCCACTATTAGAACAAACTAGGTAATAGCAGGAGCGCAGCCTTAGTACACGCCAAGAATTCACACATCAAGTAAGGGAGCTGCTTATTTCTGGTAAAAAGAAATAAATGGCAATGGTTAAAGCCCTGCCCAGGGATCAGGTCTCCTGGCAACAGGGGACGGACACGGCAAGCAGGTAAAACGGGACCAAAATGTGCACGCACTTATTTGAGTGAGTGCAGATAAAGGCTGGAGCACATCGGGGAGGTTTCTGCACTAGTTTTACAGGACTGATTAAGATGCACTCGCTCCCAAGGTCCGAGGTATATGACAATAACCTCTCCTCACGCTGAAAAATTTGGGTACAAGCAAAAACTAGACTTGAGATGCTACCTCTGCAAACGCAGAAAGCCATCTGTCTGCTCTGGGAGAACTGCTTCCCAACAGGATTCAGTTACAATAGCATGGCCATTTTTCCTGCTTGCACAAATACTCTGTATATCAATGTTTATTTTTGTGAGCACGGAGAGAACTGTCCCGAAGCATTTGCAATGTATCTAACTTTAGCTGTTAATAAACAAACAGCTAAAAAGTAATGGCCTGCCTTCAGAGGCATCAATTCAGCAAAACACTTAGGCTTGTGCCTGAGTTTATGCCCAAGTAATTGACTTTAGTGACATCTGCTCTTAGGGAATTAGGCATGTGCTTAAGTATTTTCCTGAATTGGAGCCAAAAACTCCTAACAGAGATAATCTTGCTAGCCTTCTCATTAATAACAAACTGGAGCAATCCTCATTAACACCAGCTGTTTTGCAGTGGCCAGGCACTGCAGAAGTGGTGGTGAAGCTATGGACGTGGGTTGTTTTGCTCTCCAAGTTTAGCTGGTTTGTGCAACAGTCCCTCGTGATACGAAAGCTTTCAGGGAACATTTTTTTCTTCCCCCCCTGTATCAGCTTACTATGGTTCATACCATAAATTTGGCTTTGAGATTGAAGCCCCAAATCTCACAAAGAAAATGCAAATACAACAGCCATTGCCGACTCCAAAAATTCAGCCCAGGGCCACCCATTCCCCAGCCAGGTTCTCAGTGCTGCAGATTTGTCAGCGAGGGCTGGGCAAACGCACCACTGAGCTGTGAAACGTCATGATATGGCAGAAGTGGAAAAAAAAAATTACCTGCTTTTCTAGCAGCCAGATGGTATCTTCAGACACTTTGTTCTTGAACTTCTTTACCTGGTTGATGCTTTTGCTTCGCACCTTTCTCAGGGCCTCTTTGGACTTGTTGGTGGACTGCTTGGCAAGCTTGGCCAGGCTCTCCCGGTGCTCTCTTGTTACCCTAGCAGTGAGGGGAAAAAAAAGAAAACACCAAAAGGAAAACCGGTGCCATGTGTAGCACGACCAGATTTATGTTCTGCAACGGACTCCGGGTAAATGTCGCGATCCTCTCTGCTGCGGTACCTCCGTGACCAGCCTAGACAGAGCTGCCATGCAGCGCTGAGCCGGGCTGCGCAAGGGTGCCCGAAAGGTACCCGTGTTAAGACAGAGCTCGCCCTGCGTGGAGGCCTTGTGTCGCAAGGGCAGCGGGACTTAGCAGCTCAGGGTGTGTTTTTATCCCGCTTTGGTCCACCTGAGCGAACCGGCCACCTCTGCGCAGCACGGCCAGGGCAGCACGGCCAGGGCAGCAGGTCTTCAGCCTAGAACAGAACGTTCCCCACACAGCCCGAAGCTGAGGGACTTGGACTGAATCTTACTTGTTTTACAGTTGTCACTGCAGTGCCTGAAAGTCACGCTGAGATGTTCGCTTTCCTTTTTTTCTGCTGCCGAAGCAAATGCAGGAAAGAGGGAAAATCCAGCTCCAGACCTGACAGAGGGAGCTGGAAAGCGTAATCCTGCAAAGCCAGGAGGAAACCTCCGTCCCTGAAACTCGCTATCGTCTCCCTGCAACTGAAGAGCCCGAATTACATATCTGGAAGCTACAGAGCTTATGTTTCACTCACCCTTATTCCAGCTCATCACGACCAGGCTTTTCCACCAAGATGATGTGAACACCCAGTTTCACAAGAGGATGATGCTAGATGCGGCTAGCCACAGGCAGTTCAGCCGAGGAGGACTTCAGGTCCACCTTCCCCCCGACACAGGGCCAGGTACTGCTGTGATGCCACAAGAAAATCCTCAGCTTTCCATCCCAAACTAAAAGCTGCAGGTGATGAGGGAGTCTGGCCATCTGAATAAGGCACAGGAATGGCTGACGTGTCACCTCGGCTCTGGTAATGCTCCAGCACCTCCAGCTGATCACTGTCAACATCAACTGCTAGTGCTTAACAATAATATTTTAATTATTTTCATGGCTATTGAAGTTTCCAGACCGCCTCGAGAATGCAAAACCCCGGTGCACTGACTGAGGCTCACCAGCAAGAGAGCGCCCGCCTGCTCGCAGAAGATATTGCAAAATAAACATGTCACAGGAGTATTTAGAAATTGGCTGCAACAGCCTGGGTCACCAAAACACTGAGGCCACGATTCTTCCTGCAGAGAGCTCAGGAAACGTGGGGCGAGGGCTCCCAGGGCAGCGCCGGCTCTGCCCCCGCATGGGTCTGCGCCGCGGGGAGGCTCTCGGGGCACGATCGGACCCTCAGCCCTTCCCGAGCTCGTGCAAGAGGGAATAGGCTCCCCAGAACCGATCAGTAATTACAGGGATTTGGGATCACTCGAAAA
>NW_010517774.1:0-8586 GCF_000687285.1 Phaethon lepturus
CACTCCTCTCCCCAGCTGCAAATGCTGTGTGCTGGGTTTTTTTCCCCCTTCTTAACTCTGTTACCCCAGAGGTGCTATCACCTTCGCTGATGGGCTTGGCCTTGTCCAGTGGTGGGTCTCTCTTGGAGCCGGCTGGCACTGGCTCTGTCAGACATAGTGGAAACTTCTAGCAAATTCTTGCAGAAGCCGCCCCTGCAGCCCCCATTGCTACCAAAACCTTGCAATGCAAACCCAGTACAGGCAACCAATTCCAGATTTTGCATGCCAAACCCCACCTTCGTTTCCATGCCACACACACACCCTGACTCTGGCGGATGGCAGCCTGTGCATTTGCAGCACACCACGATGGCTTTGTGCCTGGCTGGGCCAAACACCCAGCAAGGGAGGCTGTGGAGACAGTGAGGATATCTGCTGACATGGGTCAGATGCTTCCAAACAAGCTACTGGTCTCAAATGCTGGGACATGAAAAGCAGAAGGAAGATATGAGGCCTACGGTAAAAGTATGTTTCCACAGAAGTGGATAACACGTACATTGTGTGCTGCGTGGTTTTTAATCAGAATCTCTGGTATTACAACCCATTTAATGATTCCTTCTGCTCAGGTGGCAGGTACACTAAGCATACAAACTGCATAGATCTTAAAAGAAGGAGGAAAAGTGATGGATAACTCAGTGCAGGGTGTGAAATAGAGCATAATAGATTAGCTGTTAACATTAGGTCTGATATCCACAGAGAAAAAGTCCTTTCATATATCTGCAAGCTATGGTGCATCCCATGATTTTTTTTTTAGACATGCATGAGGAGCAGAAGTGACTCCATATCCAAACGTGGCCTGCAATTGCTTCAGGGTGCTCCCCTTCAAGGCTGGTGTCAAGGCCCATCTGCAGAGAACTGGTGTGCCTCTCCACCACTCAGGTCTCATGGAGGACTGCAGGAAGCCCTGCAAGCCTAGCTCCTTGAGTAAATTATGAGAACACCCAAATCATTCATGTGTGCAGCCTGCCTGGATGCTCCTAGGAGGTTGTCTTTGTTTTGGGCAGTAGGATGACTGCTCAGCGACAGACGTGAAGTTTACTGATGTTGAGACATGGGGAGCATAAGCATGGGTTAGCAACAGGCTCAAACAGCATCACTGTACACCATCCAAGTGAAGTTCACACCGTAATAACAAACCCAGGTCTCGTGTCTGGACTTTAAGAAAGATACGATGGCGTTGGAGTGGGCGTCAACAAGACCTGCATAGATGGGTCTAGAGGCTGAGGACGAGGGCAGACAGCTGGAGAAACAGCTCCAGGTGGTTACTACAAGGAAGCATGGGAGAGAGTTTCATCTCCTTACAGAAGGAAAGATCATGCACCACTTAATTTAGTGGGGATAGTCACAGGGAACAACAGCCAGAAGCTGAGGAGGGAGAGCTATGCTGGAACTAAAACAAGCTTCTTACTGCATGTGTAATTAACTACTAAAACAATCTCTGAATTTCAATGGTGACTTCTTCATGCTTTAGCACTTCCAGCTTAAGAACAACTACCTTTTTGGAAGCTATCTTTTATCCAAGCACACACTTTTTTGAACTCAGTACTGTTGTAACTGGACGAAGCAAAATGGTCTGTAATGTATATGGGAAGTCCTATTAAGCAATCTGATGTTCCAATCAGTCCTTGGACATTACAGATGAACCCAGAAACTTCTCAGGGTGATGATAGATGTGGAGACTGCAACTCCCAGAGAAAAATCCTCTGTTTTAAGCAATGCAATGAGAAAGCTGTGATCAAGCCTGACGGTTGCATGGTTTCACTGCCTTCTGCAAGATAGCATCGTCTGCAAGCTGGTCTCTTCTATGCAAATTAAGAGCAGTCCTTGGGCCCTGGCGCTTTGCCAGCTCGACCCTCCTTTAGGTGAAGCCAGGCTCCGGGTTGGATTAAGCGCTTGGCTCCATATGGAGAGAGTGGCAAGTGCTCTCAGTTGTTTGGCTTCCACGGACCTGGGCAGGAACTCAGAGCACTCTGTGTTTAAGGATTGCACCCCATGAAAGGGGTTTGGTTTTGTTTTGTGTTGTGTTGTGTTGTATTTTATTTCAGTAATTGGATTGAGTAGTTTCACCAGCTCCCATAAAGATACCTGAAAAATGACATTACAAGCTAATCTTTAAACAACACACTCTCCTTACGGTGCTGAGCCTGGGAATGCATCCCAGCTGGTTCCCACATCCTCACGTCTAGAGAAGCATCTGGCTGATTCTGCTGTTAGTATTTCTGCCTCTCCAGTCTGCTTCAACATGTTCACAAGTTTCACACTCTCTCTGTAAGTGATTTGTTTTTCTCAACCTTGCAAACTGATAGCACTGCTGACTAAAAGATTGAGAACTTCAAATGTTCATCTATCAGTTCCTTTTGGACATAGTTTAATTTAAAGAAGCACATAGAAGCAGCATGGAAGACCTTGTCAGCAATTTACATCAGTCTTCCAAAGCATAACACAAACATAAATAAAACTATATCAAAGGAAAAAGATAAAATCTTCTGTATCAAACAAAATTAATAATCATCATTTCAATTCAGGAAAAAATAGAATTTATTGCATCTTTACAACTGAGGGTAAAAAAAGGGTTAAAAATGGTAAAAAGAATGAAATGGGTAGAAATTATGATCTTTCAAAAGCAGTGACGGTTTATTGTACTTGATTTGGTTTTCTCAATGTCTTACCAGTTCTGCATCTACTTTAGCAGATAATGAATTTTGTCAAGTCACTGAAGATAAGATTGTTGCAGATTCTTAGAAAGGAAAAGCATAAGGATACTTAAAATCTCCAAGGCCTATTTCATATATACTCCACTCTAATTGTTGCCATGGATTTCATTGAGACCTACCTACTCCCATGAAATTATTGGGAAGTTGAAAAAGTCCTTTATAGGCACCCAGGGACCAATCTGAAACCTGACGAAGGGAAGGGAAGGGAAGGGAAGGGAAGGGAAGGGAAGGGAAGGGAAGGGAAGGGAAGGGAAGGGAAGGGAAGGGAAGGGAAGGGAAGGGAAGGGAAGGGAAGGGAAGGGAAGGGAAGGGAAGGGAAGGGAAGGGAAGGGAAGGGAAGGGAAGGGAAGGGAAGGGAAGGGAAGGGAAGGGAAGGGAAGGGAAGGCCTGCCAAAGGGTTTGGATAACTGCATTTGGGGCAAACAATTGGAATAATCTGCTGTTTCGATAGATCTCCTTTTTCACTGATTTCTATAGCTAGTCCAGATTCTGTATCTCACCTCAAGATGGCGAATGGCTTTGCTCTTGCTCTTTGTGATCCACACAGTTGTTTTAGCAAATATGAATGCAGTGCCCACTGATCCTGCTGTCCATCATCAGATATTCCCTTGGGAAGCAGCATAGGAAGGAGAAGCCAGTCCTGTTACCCCATGGGTTCAAGCTGGCCCAGGCAGGGAGAGGTGGTACCTTTTGCTCTGTCTGGGAGAAGCAGAGTGTGTGGGTTCAGACAGCTCCTTTGCGCTGGGATGTAGTTGGCTCTCTGAGTCTGTCATGGCTGTTCATGAAGCAAGGGGAGCTGTGGGGTGAGACCCCAAACCAATCTTCTTCTCCCTCAAAATGTTTGGCCTTACAGTAGAGAGCGCAACAAGGAAAACTGGGATTGCAGATCTCCAGAACAGCTTTTACCGGCAGCTCCAAGTGTGTTGTAAACATGGGCTAGATCATGAGCCTTTGGGGACTGGCTGCTTTAACAAGATCCCTCTCTAGTGGGTACAACCTCCAAGGTGTCCAGGACTAACAGGGTCGAGCAGAGTTGAGCAAGTGAATGCAGTGGGGCCAGGACAAGAAGGGGGATGAAGCAGAGCCAGGTCAGGAAGGGGGATGCAGCAGGGCTGGGCCAGGAACGGGGGATGCTGCAGGGCCAGGCTAGCTGTAGGGATGCAGCAGAGTTGGGCCAGAAGCGGGACCACAGAATCATAGAATCACAAAATATCTCAAGTTGAAAGGGACTGATAAGGATCACTGGGGAAACTGTGAGGCTGGGCAGGGAAGGGGGATGCAGCAAGCCCAGGCTGGGAATGGGACTCCTGCGGGTCCAGGCAGGCACCAGCTCAGCAGCAGGGTCAATCTGGGTGGGCAGAGATGGAGGAGGATGCTGCAGGGGGATACCTGGCCGCAGGTGCGTTTCATGGCCAGCTGGCAGAGAGCTCAGCTGCAGGGGACATCCCCGCCTCGCCCCTTCCCTGCCTCGCATGGCTGGGAGCGGGCTGGGGTGGCCACTGTCAGCCAGCTCAGGGCTTTCAAGGTGAAAACACTTTTTGAACTCTTCCAAGTAAGATTACAGAAAAGTCTCGTGGTGCCTGTTTAAACAAGTGTGTCTGAACAGGAAAATCAAACAGACAGGGAGCGACTTCAGTTTCTCCACTTATACGATGCTTGAAATGATAAGCAAGGATATATTTTCACATAATTGGGCTGTGTCAAGGTACTGGCCGTTTGATCAGATAGAGGCTCTCTATGTAGTCTCACATCAGAGGGCTAGTAAACTACAAATTAAGGGAGGCTTTAGATTTTGTCTGTGAAGTAGCCAAATAAATTTAATTTTATCCCTAAAGGTCATAATGGGGGGCAAGGGGGAATACACAAAAAGGGCAGAATAACGTACCAGGATAACTGAATCGGAAAAAGTAAGGGAACAAAATTGTTGGAAAGGGCTAAATCACTCGTGAAAACCCATAAATCTTGGAAAGGTAACGATTAGCATCTTTGGATCTGACAAGGAGTTTTAAGACCCCACACTTTCATCACCTTAAAAAAGGTCTGCAGGAAGGCAGGGCTAGAGGTGCAGGGGAAATGTGCCATGGGTCCACTGAAGGCTTTAAGTTTGCTTTTGTTCTGTTTGTTGGTAATTTTTAATTTTATTTGGTGTTTGCCTCTGCAACAATACCTTGGGGAAGGTAGGACACCCTGGGACACCTCACCCAGGCCAGCTGGGTGAGGGCCAGAGAGCATTGCTCAATCCTCTCCATCCCTCCCTCCCACCCCATTTGCTCTGGCATCTTGGATCTGGGGACAGTCAGCCCGCCCTTACTGCTGCTCCCTTGTCCCCTCGCCTCCCCCCACCCTGCCTTCCCCTGCCCCCAAAGCAGGGGGAAGCTCTCCTGCCCACCCACCAGCCCTGGGGAAGGTCTCCCAAAGACCTGAGGGCTGCAAACCCCTTTTCCTCTACATGGCCGTTGCCTAAGCCAGTGCCTCCTGCAAACCCAAGTCTGGTGCCCCCAGCCTTGTGCTCCAGACAGATTCCCAGGCTCCAGACAAAAAGGCCAGGGGGGCTCCAGGGGACCCGGCTGGCTCCCAGCCAGCCCTGCTGAAAGGGGATCACAAGAAGCCAGATTTACTCCTAAGAACAAAGTTTCCAGTGACTTTCCAAGATGCTCATCACACTCATTTCTCCTTTTTTTCTTCTCCTTCACTCCTTCCCCTTTATTTTTTTCAAAGTCTCAGCTGGAACAGAGGTGTTGCTGTCACCACCAGTGAACTTACAGCTCCTCTCCCTTGTCAGCTCTGTGTACGCTCCTGTGGCATTTCTTTTTCTGTCCCTGGTTTTATACATCACCGCTACTTAACTACTTCTGTCCCCAAATGATGAGGACCTCAGTTTACCCGTGAGGCTGCTGCTCATGATTTTTCCCTGTAAATAGCTCCCACTGGGTCAAGCGGGTGGTGATTTGCCCCCACGTCCCAGCTCCAGCAACCACAGTGTGGGAGTCAGGATGGGAAGTGTGCATGTGCGTGTGTGCGCGAATGTCACGTAATGCCAGGGCTTGCAGCTGCACTGGTAACTAGTGAAGGGTGGACTCTCTCTCACAGGAGACTTCAGTGTAAAAGAGGCAAAATGACTTGCAAAAGGCCACCAGCAAACCTAAGCGAGATAATTCCGTGTGCTGAAGGCACCCCTGCTCTGTCTGCTGTCAGAGCCTCCTCTTTGTGCCTCTGTGTTATTAATGTGGCACCTTTAGCTCATTATCTCTCCCATGGTTTTACAGAAAAAGAAAAAAGTAGGAGCACCTTCTTGCTATCCTTTAGGTTGTCTCAAAAGTAAAAATCAAATTGACCTAAATCCATCCCAAGCGTAACAGGACAGTTAACAGCAGGGGACCGACCGAACCTGGTGGCTCCCCAAACCAGTTGACTTTGGACCCGGTGGTGGGACCGTATCCCGCTCTGCAGCGTGGTCCACGCTGCTGACGTGGGAGGAGGTAGGTGGGCAACAGCCTGTGCGCCTGGCCTGGGCACCCCGTAGCCACCCGTGGCCCTTGGTGGGCCAGCCTGGGCTCGCCCCTCCGAGGGATGCTCGGCTGCATGGAGGGTGTCGTAGATTCAAGCCGTGGATTGCGAGGAGAAGTCTGATGCTGTTTGAAAGGCTGAGACAAGTTCTGCTTTGAGTGACAGAAAAAAACACAGCTGTTGAAAAGCAAAGTGACCCAACACCAATAGAGAGCCCACACTTGCTACATAAATAATGTCAAAACTACATATGCAGGGAATAACATGAAGGCAGCGCAAGGCAGACCTATGTCTAGAAATGTTATCTCTTCTGTTCCAAAAGCTAATCAGCCCAGCAGCAGGCAAGCCAGGAACTTTTTAGATTATGTGTATGCTTGCGGTTGATGGAAAGTCTGAGAGGAACATAAGCTTTCTAAAAGAAGAATTCAGTTCCCCTACAAAATATTTGGAATTTTTTCCCTCCTCCTCTGGCAGTTGAATTTGTTTGGTTACACTGATTTATTAGAATGACGTAACTCCCAGTATCATATCTAGCCATCGGCTGCCACTCAGCAAAAGGATGTGGTGAGATCACATCGCCAAAATAATAAGGCGGTGGAGTTCCTAAGCAAGAGGTTGCATATCATCAGGACAGTTTCAAATACTTGCGGGTGGCTTTGATAGTTGCAGGAGTGTGATGTTGTTTTGTTTTTCCATAGACAGAGTCTGGAAGATACCTGACACCACTTACTCTGCTGTTCAACTGTAGTTTCCTTTGCATGGGGAAATTAAAATCCTTCAGTACACATATGCATGAATGTACGTTTTCCTAACTGGCAGGTTTTTGCTTAAGGCAATCACTTTCGAATCATCTTAGCCAAGGAAGAAAAGAAATATTTGCCCCAATACTGCTCCTCGTGAGTTTAGGGGGATATTTTCGGGCCTCGGGTTTCACAGATGCAAATTAAAGGTGGGGGGAGGCAAGTCTTGCCTTGGGAAGATGTGTATTCCCAACAGGAGGGTCCAAAGAGGGGTGCTGGAAAGAGGAGACCTGCCAAGTTCAACGCCAGCGCCCGCAGGTTGAGCCTCTCTCTGCTGGCGAGGCCGCAGCTCCCGGCCCTCCTCCAGCTGTGCGGCAGCTGGAGGAGAAACCCTTCTGCACAGACACAGCCCTGCCGCACACAGGAGTTTGCTTTCCCTTGATTTTTCCTTCTATGAACTTTTAAAATTTTTTTTTCTCAGGAGCTGATTCTTATCTAGCTGCAACGTATTTCCTTCTGAAAAGTGGGTTTGTTTTGTGTTTGGTTCCCTCGATGCACATAGGCTTCTCTACTGGGAACAGACTTAGATGGGGACTTTTGCAGTTTGCAGATTTTTTTTCAAAATGTGGTGACATGCGTTTCTTCTGCTCTATATGTTTTCTTACTGTCCTTTCCATCACATATTTTCCAGCAATTGAGAGAGATGTAAGGAATAGCTTTTACACAATAGGCAAAGAAGCTGGGGGATTATTCCGACGGTCTTGCAAGTTTGGAGTATTTCATCTTCTTCAAAAGGCGAGGAAAAAAAACTGTGTCCTTGTGAGCGAATGATTAGAAGAAGACTGGGAATACAATAATTACCCCAAATGGAAACCCAGACCACAGTCAAACAATACAGCTTTTGTTAACCGGCTCCGCCTGTAAAAAAATCTAGGAAATCTCATAACTAGAGCTGGCGAAACCCTTTTCTTATGCAATGATATGTAAAAGACTCCTGAGAAATGAGGAGTAAACATGGAAATGCTGTAAAATAGCATGGCAATGAATTTGCTCTGAGCATCAGAGATCGCCTTGGCGGTACCGGCAAGGATTCCTTCAACCACAAAGTATTTTCTCATGTTAAAGAATTTGGGACAAATTACATTTCGTGACATTTCACCAATAAACAAGCACGTGAAGACAAATAAACTGGGTCTCACCATAATCCACCTTGATCGTTGTGGAATCCAAGGGGACCAAAGGAATTGGGAGCGAGACAGAGTGTGGCTGTGAATGAATGTCCTTTATGAGAAAGCGGAGAGAAGATCATTTATATCCTTCATATTTTATAGTTTTGCCTCTAGGAAAGAAAAGACCAGCGGAGCCCCGACTATCATTTACTCATAATGATCGCATTCAATCTAGTGATTCACAGTGAATCATGTAATAAGGTTTCCATTTTGCGCATGGGGAGAAGAAGGAGGGGTGGTTAAACTTTGTTTAGTTCGCATTCATGCCCCCGGCCTCCTGTTTGCCTTGAACTGTCCAGTTCAAACGACTAACCCATGGGACGATGCTTTTTTCGATTTTTTTGGTGTTTTTTTTTTTTT
>NW_010517775.1:0-228 GCF_000687285.1 Phaethon lepturus
GGTCTTAGGCGTTGATCACCCCCTCCCCAAGGTGGTGTGGGAATGTCCCCTGTTCCCTCGCATCTCGCTGGGAAGATCCCTCCTATCCCCAGGGGGGAACATCCCGAAGCCAAGGAGGATGCCAAGGACGGAGGATGCTCTTCCCACGCGTGTTCACGGCCTTGGAGGGCCTCCACGGACAGAGCCCCCACACGCGGCGGGAACACTCCCCCCTCCTGCCGGCTGGCG
>NW_010517775.1:553-31719 GCF_000687285.1 Phaethon lepturus
TTGACCTCGGTGTCCAGACAATTGTGATAACCAAATCTCACGCTTCAGGGTTCCAGCTGATCGCTTGCAGGGATCTGGTCCGTGGGTGCACAACTCTCTGAATATATATTGTGGGGTTTTTCTCTTCCGCTTTCCTTTGCAGCGTTAGCGTGGTCACAGCTAGCAACCGACCATCACTCTGGCATGGTACGGGGACCCTGCGCAGATGCCGTTCCACGTCTTGCAGAGCGGGGAACCGATACGCTTTAAAAGTAGGCCCTATAGTTGGTAATGACTGTGCTTTTTCGCTAAGCAGAGAGACGGGTGCCACTTTCCCATGCACACATGAAGGGGATCTGCTGTCACCTCCCCATACGGGGTGGGTAGAAAATGCACTTGTTAAGTGCATCTCCATTTGGTGGAAGATAAGGCTGAACTGTGCTCCCAGATGCTGTCTGTATCTTTATTTGTCTGAAGGAAAAATTTGATCTTGAGGTAAAATAATAAGAAACCATGGAAATGCCTGGATAGCTCCAGTGGTTTCAAATGAGAAAAACAAACAAACAAACCAAAAACAGTAGTGTCTCCTAACTCTAGGTCTGGAGTTGAGGGCAATGCAACAGTACAAATGGAAATTCATGGTTTCTTATATTCTAGCTTGAACAATTATGTATCAGCTGAAGACTTTCCCCTTCTTTCTCTAAGGGGTGGAGACCAAGTTTTATTTTATGCTGCATAAATACTTGGTGTCAAGAAAAGGATAATGATTCTTAAAAGTAACTTTATTCATAAAGAGCTGTAGCAATCAACTCCTGATATACAGTTAGCACTATTACTGTCGGCTCAGAAAACATGATGAAATCAATTTAAGCGTTCCTTTGTGTGAAACAACCAATTTAAGCAAATTTTAACTAAGCAAATAGGCACAATCCCTAGCAAATGTGGTATTGTTGCAGTTAGGTGCTCAGCTACAGTTCGGGCGGGTTAACTCTGGAGTGGGAGGAAGGAGCCTTTATCAAATTGCCTAGAGCAGCAGAATGAAATACGCCCTGCAGCTAACTAATATCAGGAACGTGTCACAGCTGGCCTATTTCCAGAAAGCTGGTAAAAACAGCAGCTGCCCTGTCAAACTCAGGGAGAGCCTGACATTATTGAGCAGTACCTGTCGAGAGACCATTGAACCACAGAAGCGTTTTAGGATCTGCTTTTATTTTAGTTACTGAAGACATTCTCATAAATGAACGATACCAACGTCTGCCATTAAAAGTAGCATCCAACACCACCTTTCTGGTTGCATGCAAAAGTTGTTGGCCTGACTTCCATGCGATTTCTCCCGAGCGGACAAAAGCATTAGTCCTGTTTTGCCCTTCTGGGTGAGCAATTTCTTTGTTCCTTCTGCCAACCAGCACATTTCGAGATCCAAAGCATTCCTGGTCCCGCTGGCACCCCGTGACGGAGGGAAGAACAGATTTACAAAAGCAGAAATATTTGCTGATATTACAGGAAGTCAGTGAGCTGAGATCAGCAACAGATTTAGTAGATGACCAGTTTTGTTCTTGCTGGTGTGGGAGCCACCGGGTTTGCAGGGCAGGGAAAAGGGAGGGGGTTCAGAGGTATCTGGGAGCTGCGCATTTTCTGGCTGGATGATGCACAAGGTGGGAGAGCCAATGTTCCGATTTCTCTGGTACGCACAACTTTTTAGAAGGCAAAATAATTTAATAAATACATTTTGTCTTGGAGTAGATTCCTGATTTCATAATTATTTTGTCCTCAGTTGCCAGTCCAGCATATCTCAGCGCTCAGGCTCAGTGAACCATGGCCTGTGTTGAGCACCAGTTGTATGTAACTTTATTAACAGACTTTTAAAAAACTTGCTTGGAAACCATGTGCCCCCAGTGGTGGGATACCTGGCGATAATCACTGAGTATTTGTTGTTTGGAAACACTTGAAATTGTGTGTTCTGAGTCAGATCTTCAGGTCACCGCCCATTCACCAGTCCCCCTTTTCCCCCCCTTTTTTTCCTCCCAGCTTTGCCATTGCTGCTGGGTGACTCACAGGGAATTTATCTGCTGGGTTTTTTTCACAAGACAAGGCTCCTAAAAAAGCGAAGAGCACAATGATTTTTCAGCAGATTAACAACTGAGACCAGCAGGACTCACTTGTGACCAGAAATCAGTCTGTGCAGACAGAATGGGGAAAAAAAAAGGAGAATTCAAGGCACATTAACCCAGTCCTGAGATGAGCACCAACATTTTTAATTAAGAGGAAGATCAAAAAGGAATGTGTCGTTAGATGATATATAGAGCATTTACCAAAATACAAATTTAGCATGCAAGCATCCCATCTTCATCATGGCTACAGAGAATTCCCTCCACTCTGACTAATAATTTAAATAGCCTAAAATTATTTTTCTAGCCTAATGTTTTAAATGGGACAGGAAGCCAGATGTACCAAAACAACATTTAAAAAGAGGCACACCCTTCCAAAGAAATAGGGAATAGATGTTGTTTGTTGCAAAATACCTTTTAAAATAATATTATTCCTGTTCTCCGTCTTGTTGATTTTTGCAGAAATTAGTCATCCAAGTGATTCTCAGTGGTGACAGTCTCCATGGATTTTGGAAAGTGGTGTCTATCTACTTACTTCTTTCAAGACTGGGGCTTCCAGGATGATGAGAGTTTACCAAGATTTCTCTCCCTGCTCAGCTGCTAAATGACAATTTATTTATCAAAATGAAAATAAGCAGAACCTCTGACCCGATGCAGGTACTTCCTTTTTCATGTACATCTTTATCTCTGTCAACCTTTGTAGGAAAACTGCTTTCGCACTCTAGGCGGGGGTTGGAGAATTACGATCACTTTGCACTTTATTCAGCAGTACAAGGAATGGTCACTGTCCCAAGAATTACACAATTACTACAGAACACCCAACGTTGGCTTATCACAAAATTGCAGCCGCCCTCAGAAATGCCGACTTGGATTGCTGCAGGCAACGCCGCGGTTTGGGCTAGGATTTATGGCGTTTACTGGCTTTCGTTTGCAAACATCCATTAAGAATTATCTCAGTGGTCCTGGTTCAGAGCCGCAGTGCAGGACCGGACGCACGATGGTGTCTGTCACAACACAGCGGAGAGGCTGGCGCTTGGCACTAGACATACTAAAGACACACCAAAGTCCTGCCCGATGGGATTTACTGAGTGCCAGCGTGCTGCCAAGGTCCAGCTAGCCTAAGGGCCTGCAGAAATTTAGACAAAGATTATCTTAAAATGGCAGAAAACGAGCAAAGGCGGATTCTGTCACCAAAGCAGAGCAGCTGGCACAACCCTGTGCTGTAGGGCCCTACACCCTTGGAGCCACTCAAGACTTTGAGTAGCCCAAGCCCCGCTGCCGTGACCGAGCACACGGGGTGCCCACCTTCCCCCCCAACAGCTCTGAGGTCTGGGCTTGCTCCTCTCCCGCTCTCCGGGGAACTTGCTCCCCGCGCGCAGGAGTGCTGTGAGAAGTGGCATGGATGGGGAGGGTGGCACACCTGGAGACCTGCCCAAAGGACACTGGTTGGTTTGAACCTGTCCCGACCCAAAGGCTGAAGCCTGAGCAGTGTCGCTGCCAGGAAGGTATTTGTCTTTTCTGTTTGAAACGGCTGTTTTTCAGCTCAACTCGACTCACTGAACAACACGGCTTGATGGAGTTGCTGACTTTTCACGCAGCAAAAGGTAAAACAAAGGAGGGTTTTTTTTAACATGACCATAGGTCTGTGCTTGCTGCAGAGCAGCTTTCAGAGCAAGCGGGTGCAGCATCCCTGCTGCCACACGAGGGGAACCACCGGCATTTATTAGAGATGTTGTCACGTGGCACCCAAAACCCCGCGCGCAGGGGCACCGTGAAGCCCGGGCTGACCTCCTTGTGCTCCTGCCACCCATCTCCTTTGACTGCATACATTGCTCTTCTCACACTGAAGCGGACACCTGAGGCCCCAGCAATCCCTTGCAAAAGAAAAGCATAACGAAGAGCAGCGCCAAGACCAGTTACTAACATCAGATTCCTTCATGTGCAGAAAGCGTTAGCGAGATGTACATTTGCTCCATGCCAGTAACACGGAAAACTCTTCTGCTCCCGTCATTCAGCAGCACTTGCATCTACAAGATACCTAGGTGACCCAGAAGCTTCTATGTGACACATTTCAGTGCAAACCCCACCAAAATTATGTTACTGATGGCAGCCACCTTATTCCGCTGGCTTACTTGAAACTAAGCTCCCGTGCTCCCGGAGTGGACAGATGTCCACATTGTACCATGCACGTGCAGCAAACTCCTAGGACTACGCAGCGATAAAAGGACTTCTGGGAGACGGGCTGTGCATGGGGAGTGCTCTTGCTAAAGTCAGGCAGCTTATTTTAGCCAACAACTTAGTTAACACATCCTCCTTTTTTTCAGTCGATGTTCAGATGAAAGCGTGCTAGTCAAGAAACCAAGGGACTTCAGCCCAGGATATCTGCACTGGAATCTTGTTTGTACGTACCTTCAACTGAAGTCAGAGGGAAGGCTGGATGACTCCAAATGCAGGCGGTTGGTGCTGGCAGGTCTTCCCACCAGGGAAAGGGGAGTGAGGGAGAGACGTGGGCTTCCTCCCCCTTGCTTAGTTGCTTTCTGAGGAATGAACAGGTTAATCTGCTTTCACCAGGCATCTGAGTGCAGGACCTGCCTGCAAACCCCAGGAAGCATTTCTAAAAAGCTGTAGAAGACTAGCTGTGTTGCACGTCTCAGAAGAGGTGTCTGTACAGCTACACAGAGGTAAGCCAGACGCATTGTTTAAAACATAGAAAAATCTGGAACCTGTTGATACCAGCATGGAAAAACTGAGCCAACAGGCTGTTGTGTGAGGATAGAAACTCAAGAGAAGGCAAGAGGAGGTGGCAAGGCTGTTTCAGCAACAGGAGAGAAGAATGAGGAAGACCAGCAAGAGACCACAAGGCAGCAACCTGATCAGATAACTTGCTGATAGAAGGCTGTATTCGCCGAGGCTTGCAGATCCAGCTGGCACTGTCTCAGTGCAGACTAGGCATCAGGTGGCAGAGCTCACATGCCAAGGCCCCTGCCTCCCATGCAGATCGTGGCAGCCGTTCAAGTATCTCAGAAGTCTTCTCTGGGCAGATTATAAATGAAGCAGAGACGAGAAGCACACACCAGGCTGGGAGGGAACCGCACTTCAGGACTCCCTTCCCCTTTGCAAGACCTCTTCAGTTGGATGGTATGAGCTGGAAAAATCATCGTTCAGATCCTCAAATATTAAACGCTGTTCTAGGAGTAACACCAGACCCTGAATCTGGATTTGGGTTAAAGAGGCAAGGCTGGATGAGATGCCTGGTGAGGACAGAGTCAGATAGTTCAGTGGAAGAGTGCTTCTAGAACTCAGTTTACACTTGAAAGGAGAAATAAGCTAATTTCTAGCATCCCAAGTTAAAAAACTGGGCAGCAAGGAGTTAGAATTCCTGCATACTACCTCTCACCCACCCAGAATCCTCCTTGACCCAATGGAAAGCCCTTTTGGAAGTCTGCCCTCAAAAATCCTCACGAGACAGGGATGTGAAGGGGGAGAACTGTTCTAAAAATGACTCTCAGGCCCCATAGCAAGGGGAGAAACAACCTTTCTTCTGAACCCTCCCCTCCAGAGAGCGAAAAGGCTGAAGGTCCCAGAAAAAAAAGATAAGTTTGAAGCTTTTCAAACCTATCTGGCTCCAGACACTAACCCTATTTAGCAAACAGTATGTTCAGTTTATTGCAGAACAGAATACCTGTACATATAATTGCTGAAATCTAAGATATCATAAAGTGCTCAACAGAGATGACAATAGGAGAATTTTGCTTCAAATAACTTTTTTGCCAAACCTCTGCTCTTTATTTTTATCTACTAACTGAAATCCACTCCTCAAATTGTAAATCTGCGGTATCTGATGGGCTAATACAAGTTTTACACAGTGATAGCATCAAGAGTTTTTAAATTCACCAAGGCTTATCTAAGTCTCAGGTTGCTTGGTTACCTCAGAGTCTAGAAAAAGTTTTCCAAAACTCAGTTCCCTTCTGGTGTAAATATTGTTCGGCAGCATCGGAAAGGCTTTCCAAGGGGAAGTGAGACAGACTAGAGCTCCTGTGTCTTTGAACCCCTGCCAGGCACATCTTAAATTACAAACTTACAGACTAGTGTGGTCCTGCTATTGATGAGAGTTTAAAAAGAATGTAAAGTACAATGACACTGATCTTCTGTTTAATTGCTGCCCAAATCGGATACAGAGGATTCAAATAAAAGCTGAGTATTCAACAATACAAAATCGAGAGGGAAAAAACAGCTATGCAAAATTACTGTGTTTTCAGTGATTCCTGTGAAATAGCTGAAAATGATCCAGAAGGTTAATTACTGTCTTGGAAAATATTCTTGCTACAAATGAGAAGTCATGATAAATGAAAATGTGAACCTTGTTATGTCTAAACAATCAACAACCATTGAAACAAAGAACCAGGAAGGTTGGTACTTAAATTGAAACATCAGTTTTCACAGTACAGAAGAATGTGATGTGATTTATTTTAGGGCAAAATGTTGGCACTTACAAGTAGGTAAAAATCACTGGAAAATATGACAAAACCAAGTAACTCAAGAGGCTTCAAGGCCTGAATGAATCACTTCTGTCATTCAGTCCAACTGCCGGACAGTCTTGTGTCTCGTGTTTATTCTTTTTAAACTAGTCTCATTTAAGGAACTGATTTTCCAATTTCATATTGTCACATTGGGATTTAAGAATGTTCCGTTAACAGCAATTTGGAGAGTTTAAAATCCCTTTGCAGCCCAGCTACTGCAGTTCTTACTCTGCGAGAAAGCACTTTTTGGACATGTCACCTGGGTATTTCAGTTTTAAAGGTCTCCTCCCTCCTTTGAACTTTTCAGACTTGAGGGATTTCCAGCGCTGCTCTTAACCATGGTTTAAGTAAAAAAATTTGAACTTGAAAATAAGCTACCTGCACTCTGGAAGAATTGATACAACATGGCAGGGAGTAGTAAGTTTAAAAGCATTGCTGACTGTGTTGAACTTCAGTGACTTCTTGTTTTGGAGAGGTATCTAGGCTTAAAACTATAAGGCAGCTGCAAGGCTGCATGCCAGAAGGAAGTTCACAGCAAAGCTGTTTGCACAGCATCAGCCTATTTTTAGTATAAGGTTAGGGAGAGAGTTTCTTCCTCCCTCTGCCCCAAGCCTCAGTAATGCCCTCCACTGGCTAGGAGGGAGTTTTTGCACAGAAATAGAGAAATTTTTGGCCAGCAGTGTGAAGTAGGGTATTGCACGTGTGCCAAGCAACCCGCACGTCTATCCAGGAACAAAGAGCAGGGCAGCACCAGCCTCGGCTGCTTTCTCTCATCGGGAATGTTGTTTTAGGAAAAATAAAAACAGAGAACTCAGTTTAAACAAAGTAAGAGACCGTATCTGGCAAAAATCCAGATAAAGGTTTAAGATTCTTGCCACAATAATTGGGTAAGAGATCAGTCACTCCAAACTCTCTATCACCCCGGCGCACATACGCACGCCATTAAGAAGCATCAAGTTGTGTGCACTGATCCCACACATGTTTGTGTAAAGTACCGTTGTCACTTTGCTTACTCTTACACAACAGAAATGTACATTTGAGGTGTGGGACACATTCACTCAAAAAGTTGGGGAGTGCTGAAGCACTCCCAAAAATTTGAAATGGAGGAGCGGAGAGTGCCTTACGCTGGGTGGCGTCGGAAAGTTCGTACTAACTGTGCAGACGCGGGCCACGCCACAAGAGCATGCCAGTCTCCCCACAGATGTTATTACTACAAGTGCTATTTTAAAGGATGAAAAAGGAAACGCATGGCTGTGAGCCTTGAGCCAAGCTCAGGAGCCTTGCCAGTGCAGGGTTTTGCTCCAGAAGAGTAGTTCTCTGACTCCCTTGCAGAAGGCCGTAGTGTGAGAATGTAAGAGGGCAGCGTTAAGAAATACAAGCTGGGAGGCACTTCAGTTCACCTTATCCCCAGCACCTCCAACCAACATTTGCACCAGCCCCATAAGATACCCACTAACTTTTCCTTTAAAACCTCAAATTCCAGACATCCCAAGAAAAGTATTCCAGAGCTTAACTCTTTCTGCTGTCAAGGCCAACTGCCCATTCTGATGTCTAAGCTAAATGTCTCCTGCTGCAATGTAATATATTTTTCTTGTCCTACATGCAAGCAGTGAGGGCAAGTGTTTATTTCCTTCTTCTCTGCAGCCGCCTCTTACTGATTTGAAAACACATCTCTCCCATCACCTTGAAACAAGACCCGTCTTCCATCCTGTCATCTCTCTCATTGCTTTTCTTTCTTTGTGTCCAGCTGCTCCATTTTCCACGAAGTGCAGTGCCTACAGCTGGATACCATGTTCCAAGAAAGGCTTTCTACTACCACATGAGGAAGAAGGACCACATCATGTATCTTACAGACTAGATTCCTGTTCATACATTCCACAACAACATTTATTTTTTATCCAGAACGGGATGCTGTTGAATCACATTCAGCTGGTTGTAACTATAACCCAAATATAACTGGCTATAACTATATTACAGTTTTCTGTACAATTGCTACCCTAGCAGCCTGTCCTGTCCCATCCTGTATTCGTTCAGCTGGTCGTTGCTTCTGCAGAAGTGTACAAATACACATTTTGTCAAATCCATTGCTGGATTTACTGAATCGCATTCTAACCCTTTTGAATTTATCAAGTTCATTTTGAATTGTAATTCTCTTCTACTTGGGCAGTAGTTAGCTCAAGTCTGGTGCTCCTTACAATCACCATATGCCATCAACAATTTGTTAATGAAAATGTCAAATAACATCAAATCAGAGCAGAACTGTAGAGAATCGCACTCAACACATCCTTGCAGTCTGACTGTGAATGATTAATTATTACTCTGAGTAGAGTTTTCCAAACTTTTTTTATAACCTCACTTTTAAATTGGTGTCAGACCACATTCCCCTACTCTTATGGAAAGTCGTTAGAGTCACTTAAAGTAAAGCTGTGCCCACTGCTTCTCCTCTGTTCAGGAAGCTTGTAACCTTGGTGTAGAAGGAGCAACATTAGTTTGACACAACCTGATCTTTCTTTCAGAAGCTCACCGATAGTTTGCCTTTTCCATTACTTTTCCAGTTTAAACTATTGACCCCGAGTTCTGAACAGAGGGGTGGAAGCAGAGAGACAAGGTAAGCCTTCAGAGTTTACAGCATCCCCCTTTTGTCTCTAAAGCTTGAAAGTAATTTACCATATGGGGCATCTGATCTAGGCATGTGGATGTTGTTGTTGTGCTTGTGCTGCAATCTCTTACATATGGCAGAAAAAGTAGAGCTTGTCCAAGTGAGGACATGAGAGCCCTTGAAGTATTCACTACTCTGCCCTAACATCACACAACACAAGGACAAGGAAAGTCTTTTGCTCCTGCGTCTATGGGTCCCTCCTCCATCATTCCAAGATTTCAGTAGCCAAGCTATTCCAGTGAGAAGTCACATCCACAAAACAGAGAAGGCTTCTCAACAATATCCTGCACTTCCTTCAAAGGTCCCAGCTGACTGAATTGAAACACAAAAACCATACAGCAAGTAAGGTAAACACATGTCCAGTAATTATTTCCATGGCATCAAAAGCCAGGGGGCTTTTTACTACTCCCAACATCAACTTTGATAATAAATTAACCTCTTCAGGAAACCCTTGCAAGGATGGATGTGGAATCACAGTATCAGTAATTACACTTCATCAACAAGACCTAATCATTTGGCAACTCCTATTTGAAGATGATGCATGAGAATTTTTTCCTGACACGTAAGTCTGTGCTGACTGGGGATATGATTTTTCTCAGGTCACCGTAAATACCTACTATGCACATTAAATCACCTCCTTGTTTAAGGCTGGTGACATAAAAACATGTAGTTGTTTTTAGGAAATAAAACCTTCATCAATAGGCCAATAGTACCCTTCCTCCTACGGAGTTTTCCCATCACATTTCTTGGTAGTTTAAAAACACTGAAAGGTATTGCTGTCTCGCTCTAGGCAGTATTTGGACAAATCCAACATTTTCCAAGTGATCTTTTGTTTTGTTAATCTCTTACACTACATTTATATGGTTCTAAAGTGCATCCTGGATGTAGCTGCTCTTCTGCAGTGTAACTAGATTACACTCTGCATTCCCTTGGTGTCTTAGTCTAAATGAATTTGCTCTTGAAAAAGAAAAAAAAAGTTCTTGAAAGGTGAAAATGGGAACATTCAGTGAGTCAGTCACTTCACATTATTAACTAGCGGTAAATGCAAAGCAGCTTACCCACTGCAGAAAGTTAAGAATACACAAATACACAGCGTTACCACTGAGTAAGTGGCATACTATAAGTATGCATTCTCACTCTCTCCTGGTAAAATTTTCATGGGCCTGTAACCTCAATAGGAAATACTGAATGTATCCATTAAAATGATGGTTTTAAAAGTTATACTTTCAGAAAAAGGACAGATATGCAGATATGAAATTCATAACTCATTTATTGAATATATATATGCAAGGATACCAATAAAAAGAAACTAATACTGCAAACTACAACTTTGGAAGTAAAGCCAATATAACAGGAACAAAATATACATAACATTGTAGATAGGAATGCATTTACCCTCTTTCATACATTCCTTGTCTTTACACCTAACGTAAATGTATGCTAGAGCAAAAGCTGCAAATGTTAGCCTAACCTGAGTGCTTTTTGACAAGCAACAGTTCTCCAGGATTCTTTAAGGGTTGAGATGTCACTGCTCACTAATGAATGTGCATACATATGCATATATAGAAACTGCTTCAACAAGTATATAAATCAAGAGCTGTGTCCTGTTTTTAACCTCCCTCGCTAATACAGTGGAATCTGTTTCTGGTGACATGAAAGAAGAGTTACTATTTGCTATAATGTACTTTCAGTTCTCTTAAGATTAATTTCATCTAATGAGGATTAATTTTCTTGTCAATCTGGTTCAGCATATTAATATTTTTGGAACACACTGATTATCACCTGCCAGGTAAGTCTGATATTTCAGATAGATTCTCTCCTCTTCATCTTTCACTCTGGTTTAGCATGAAGTTATTTTTCATAAGTAAGTAGCAGTAAGAAGCACACTCTCTTCCTGGATATTACATTTTAGGGGCAGATTCGGTATGATCATACCATTCTAGATCAGCACAGCTCTTTGTACCTAAAGTCAGCCTTTGTGGAGTGTAGGTGTGACTCCTACTAGAGCCTTATCACAGAACCTCCTGTGGATCAACACCTGCTGAATGAGTAGATCTTTTGATCACCTGATCTATTTCACCCTAGCTAGCTGCACTGACACCAATACTGCCCCGGACTTTCACCCTTCCTCGAAATGGAGTGATAGCACAGCTTCCTGCTCTAAGTGTTTGATCACACCTTGAGACTCCGGTACTACACCAGCTGTATCCTCAAATTATTTGAACAGTATTCTACTGATGCCTGTCCTTCCTTGGTACAGTCCTTTCTCAGTATAGCACAATTGCAGATCTGTTAATATAGAGATACAGTGAGTTGGGGAGATCTGTTAATATAGAGATGCAGTGAGTTTGGGGAGAAACCTCCCTTCTTGGAGGGTTCCAGGCATCTTAAACAGCACACACTACTCTTGTGAGCAAAAGAAATGCCCAAAGGCCAAAAAAAAAAAAAAAATTTAAATAAAGTGAAACCAGTTTCGTAAGACAAGTTTTGTTAAATTCATGAGTTCTCTGATTGTGAGATGAAAGCAGAAGGTGCCTATTAAAAAAAAAATCTCAGTAACAAATAGACTGCATTAATTTAACTAGCTAATTTAAACATACCTATGTCACCTATAGAGCACTTTCTTTACTTCTAACATTTCTGGGAAGGCAGTAGATGCTCCAGAATAATCTTCAATATATGCTTGCAAAGATTACATCGCTTTACCAAAAAAGAAAAATTTCAGACAGACTGTCTGAAATTCCAAGCTAAAATACACATAAGAAGACAGTAATGGCAGTATTTTATCTTTAAAAAATGATGTAAATGTTGTATACTATCATACATTGTCATGCTTTTTAAAACTACAATTAAGGACGTAAAAGATGTACAGTAAATACACTGCTGAGGTACATTTCTTCTAAATATTAACACCACGACAGAATTACTCCCCAGCAGGTAATGCTACTTGGGAACATATAAATACAATTTTTACATTGTAAGGCACTTTTACCCAGCATACATAAGTTGAAGTCAGTTATGACAAATTTGAGGCTCGTAAGAAAGATCTTTGCTTTTGACTTTGTTTCCATGAATTGTGAATTGAAGACAGTTTAGTCAAGCCATCTCAGCACAAAGAGGTAACAGGTAAACCAGCCACTTCCTTTTCTGCTACCCAAAGGTAAAGTGCTGTTCTGGTTCTTCAAGGCATGGAATGGGGTAATTTATTTCACAACAGAGGAGTTATTGGACTGAATATTATACTAAGCAACTGACACGCTATGAATTAGAGCTCAGTCTCAAATATAATCAGTATGCTGGCAGATCTACCCCATGCAACCTTAGTTAAAATACAGTAGCTGCAAACAAAGTGCCTTTTTTCCATGGGAGGGCCATGTCTGAGGCACAAATCTAGAAGTAATTTAAACACTGAAGGATGTTATTTTGCATTCTAAAACTGTTCTGAGTGGCTGAAAAATGTTCATATTCTAGGAGAAACAAAACAACTTGGTAGAGAATTTCAATAATCGATCTGTCATTGCAATTCAAGTCACGCTTTTAATTTTGAAAGTTACAAATACAAAATAAAAATGATCAATGGCATCATGTTTAGAGCAGTAACTGAATATTTTCTGTACACGGCAATATTTCTTTCCAAAATGGCATTATTCTCCAGGAAAGCAAACAGAATTGATTGAATTCTAACAGGTAAAATGTTAGAAATTCCAATATACAGTAATTGAGTCCCTCAAGACATTAAGGGAATGCATAAGAAGACAAATGACACACGTTAAATCTTTTAAAAATACAAGTAAAAAATGCTACAGAAACGCATGTTACAAATGAGCCGTTTTTGCAATACCAATCACAGAGGAACTGTAGCAGTTTATAGTCAAATCAGTGTATTTTGCTTGTTTCCTTTCTTCAAATCCAGAAGTTTTGTTGGGAGTTCAGAGTGAAACAAGTCAAAACCCTAAACAAACAATAAGGTGATGCGATAGCAACAGACAAACATGTGGACTAGATTCAGCTTTTTGGTTTTATTTAAGTAAGTCTGAGAATGTGCTTTAACAGACCAATTGAAGAAGCTAGTAGCCATTAGAAATGATGAGGTGTTTTGAAAGCAGTCAGAGGACTGATCTGTCAGGTTTGGTATAGCCTAGATCTGATTATTCCCTAAAGGAACAGCAAACTCTAGCAAGTAGAATTCCATGACATGATTGTTGACTTGAGAGAAAGAGAAAAAATAATCACGAAAACAATAAGGATGATAAGCAAAGTTTCTCATATAGTGGTCATAAGATTAAAAAATAAATACCAATCTAGCAAAAAAGGTTGTTTCCTCATTCTTCTTACAGAATATGGGACCTTTATGCATATTCTGGACAAAACATGAAGTGTTCCACACAACACAGAACACTTGAGGTATGGACGTCAGATATGGTGGCTAAATTCCATAGTGAGTTAAGAGTTGTTACTCTGAAGTAAAAGAGATTGGGCTGCAGAGTCCAAACATTTGTATAGTAAGGTTTTAATCACACTTAGTGAAGTGTTCTTTGTAAATCAGGGACACAGAAAGAGGTGGGTCGTTGTTGGGGAAAGAATGAACTACAGCCCTTTGGCATGAGTTCTAAAGCTCACAGCTCAGAACCAACAGCTGCTCAAGTAAATCTCCCGCAAACAATGCTGGGCGGAATGAGCAATCACAACAGGAACAACCTGAAATGTTCAAGCGTGCTTCGGTGTACACTGAGTCCTTTTCTACTGTGTGCTTTGCAAGCAAAAACAGAGCGCAGCTTTCCCATGTAATAGCCTCCGTAACTTGTGTATGAAGAAAATGCAAAATTCACAAAGTACCAGCTTGTTGCCACCACGAACTGTCCATGTTGTTAATTAAACTAGCTAAGACCTTCCCTCATTGCATGAATCCACTAAACAACTTACACATTCCAAATCTTAAGGTTTTTATTCAGTCCAGAAATATAGATCTTACTTCATTTCAATGTCTGCCTTAACTTTTGACACTGTACATATTACATATCATTTATATAGTGTTTCATTTTTTCCAGACACTGCAGACTACAAACTACGTAATATTGACATGTAAAACTCTGCCACTTACTGAAGGCTCACACACATGAACGTTTCAGGCAGTTCAATGAAATTTCTAACAGAGTTGGGTAGTAAAAAGTTACTAACCCTTTTCTGATTTTAGAAAACAATTTAAAAGAATTAGTAGTTATGATGTCTTAGCCATTCCCAGTTCTATAACTCTGTCCCTTGAACCTGTTTAAAAAATGATGAAAACAATAGTAAATTTAAAATCATACAGAAAAGCATTTAGCAGCTCTGACATTACATCTATATTTAGCAATAGAAATGAGGGCCTCCCTTTTTATAGTTACAAAGTCAGCGGAATTTAAAAAACAACAAATCCTCCCCGTTTTTCTACAGTATGCCAGTAGAAGGTACTTATCTGCATACACTAGATTTAAATACTTCACTGCAATAAACTACATTAAACGTATATTGCGTTTCAGTCTCGGTAACAGATCTGTCAGGAGTAACTTCCATACCTAGTTTCCATTGAGCTGCTGCTGAGGAATGTCATTATGGTCAGTGCCTGATTTGCCACGGCTTTTGCTTTCTCTTTCTTCATCCTCTTCATCTCTTTCATCATTTCCACTATGGTTTTTACAATAGAGTCTAGCGCAATAAAAGAAACAGTGAGGACATTTACTGAAAACATCTATCAAAACTAGACTTTCCTCTCAGTTAGTTTTGAGATGTGCTAAAAGTTGCTAACTCAAGTCCTTCGTGGTTTTCAGTCAAGCATCAGTTAAACTGAGAAAGAAAACAAGGTTGAAGACTAGCTAACAAAACTTTGATCAATTCTAGTTTTCAAGAACTGCTACTACATTGCTCAGAGAATGCCCTCTTGTGGGCACAACCACACTGGCAACTCAACTGCAGCCAAGTCACGAACGCCAGCAGTTCAGCAAGCAAGTATGGAAAGGTACAGGGTCCAAAAAACCCCAGAAAATAAGATACAAAACGTATCAATATGGAGGAATCATGACATAAATTATCCAGGGTTTCCTCAGTATAAATTACAGATTAATTGAGGAGGAAAATATACCACAAGTCAATTAATTTTCTCATTTCTCCTATTACAACACTACTACAGAAACTGTAAATTAGCAGAGTAACGGAAATATTTTGCCAAGTCAACAATTACTTAAAAATATAATTTTAAGGAAATAATATTCTCTTTTTTAATAACATACTTGACTAGCCAAGTTAGGCAGAAAAAAAGCCATGAAATATCTTCACTTTCATTATAGATTCAAGAACTACATAGGTCCTTACTTATAAATTCCTCGTGACATATTCTCAATGTATTTAGCTTTGTCTTCTACTCCACAGTGGTAATGGTATGTTTTTATGCAGGCTTTAATTTCACACCCAATAGTTGCACCAGGCTGGCTGCAAAGTGTGCATTTCTGCACAGGGGAAAGAAGAGAATGACACTGTTCAGCCTTTCAAAGCTTAGTATTCAGTTTAGTATTCCTCATATTTATGGCTACCATTTTGGAACAGAGTAATTTCTCTGGCAGATCATCCTTCCAATGAAAAGTTAATCAAAGAAACTGTAAAACAGAAACTGTGTAATGCTAACCTATTAAAATATGAACACTAGGATTTACCTGTCCATTGCATTGAAAATTGCTACATGATTGCACACAGTATCATATTTCCAAGATCATTTTATTGCCACTGAAGTTAGTATGTTAAATACAAGATGAATCTTAAATGTTTGGGTTTTTTTTTTCAAGGAACAATATTGTTAGGAGTTGTTTGTTTTCTTTTTACCCCTTATAAATCTTTTACCACTTTAAAAACATGCTGAATTTTAATAAAACACATGTGACATTTTACCAACATCCCCCTCCCTGAGGCCTTAACATATTTTCATATTAAAACATCAAAACAGTTAGAAACACGTCACTGCATGAACATATTCTCTAAGTTTATTTGTAGTTTTACACAGTGTGCTTTTAGTAACACAGGATCCAAAGCTGTTATTCTCTTATAGTTATAGGAAGGCTAATAATAATTTACTATGTACATTGTCATATAGAACCCTAAATACCACATGCCCAAACACCACTAATTTTTAAGGTGATTTCTATGTGGTTACCTGTCCCAGAAGTAACCATACATTTAAATTTTCTGTTTAGAAACAGATGGAAAAGATTGTTTCATAAAAGGAAGGAGGCAGAGCTATATAGACCATAATAGAACCACTAACACATTCATCATGTTCTGCAGATACATACCATTCTTTTTCCTCTCTTGATTTCTTGAAGTACAGTTTTGATATCAAAATCACCAAACTCTGCCCTTGAAGTTGTTGTTAGCTGGACAGTGCCAGAAGAGAACAACTGTAAAACAAGCAAGTCAAAATAATTCCAGGTCATCAACATGATTAGAAATTTTTTTATGTGCAGGAATAACTGAGTATTGAACATCCCCTTCTGTGATCTCAGACAGCATGTGCTTTAGCAACAAACTAGGAAAAAAAACCCATGCTGAGTAATTGGCATGATGAGTATTCTTTCTGATACCCACCTGACTGCTTTAATTATATTTGTTGCCTTGGAGAAATGTATTTTAAAAGACAAAGGAGTAGACAGGAAATAATGACATGATGAAAACACGAAGTAATAAATGGGCAATATTATCAATTACACTGCTGAACTTTTTAGGAATATTCCATTTCCTTCCCTGTGACATATAAATAATTCAGCTTCACAGCAGAGCTGATGTCAACACACCTGAAAAGCCCTGAGGGATGACAATGGAGCACATAAGTACCATCCCTCCTATCATCATCCTGCTATATTCAGTTTAAACTGTCTTAAAACTGAAGCTCAGGTACACAAAGCAGTGAAGAATACTCTAAGATTGAAGGCTGCTGGCACACACCAGCTCCTTTTTTAGTGAGGCTAGGTATAGGCAGACAATTAACACTCCACAGATTGCCTGGACTATTTACTCCTTTTGAAGTACAACAGGAACCACTGAGGTTTGTTACTGACAGCCCTACCTCATTCATAGAACCAGTTATATGAAAGATAGCACTATCTGCTGCTCATGTTTATTGAAATTAGCAGATTCTTTTCAGGCTGACAGTTCTATAAATGTGATCATCTAAAAAAACAAGGGCTTTCTAGAATTTCCACGTCCCACTCTGCTTGAGTCACACAGCCTGAATCCACTGGTCAAAAAATTAGTGAAGTTCATGGATTCTTCCTGGATTTTGCCTGAATGCCTGTGGAGTAAAGGTATTTTACTTTTGGGGTGGAGCCTTTTAGTTAAAACTGTCTTCCTGTTCAAATATTGTGTATGCATTCAGATGCTAAGGGAGCATTTTTAATAAGCTAAAGAGTCTCCCTGAGCGAATTTCATCTCTTAGCACGTAGCCAGCTTTTATCCATATTGCCCGCAGTGAAAATAAATGAATTGCTCACTTTGCAACACTTCAGTGCTTGAAGAGATCGTCAGCACACAGACAATACTCGTGCATAATTACATATGAGGGTACTGTATTAAAATCTAAAATAGCAATTCAGACAACATTCACATAATAGACTGGTTAACAACAATAGTGTTACTCACCATGCACTTATAGTGCGCTGCAGCCTTTTTGGCATTAAATATATGAAGCTTTCCTCTAGCTTCATTTTCTTCTTCACCTGCATGACAGAATCCACATTTAGGTTTTGTATCACTGGGGCTGCTTCTGTGGGGAGACCTGTCTCTCTGAAAGAAAAACATTTTACTAAAATATACTGCTGGGTTACAAATAAGGTTGTAATTTTAAAAGCCTGTGGCCACCAGCTGGAGGCTCAGACAAATGCAAATTTTAATAAAAGTTATATTTGCAGAGAAGAAATATGCAATTCTGTCTTCTAAGAAGTTTAGCATATTTACTGCTTACATAGGAACTGCTTTCTATTTCATCTGTGCCATGTGAGGACGTAGATCTAGTGTCTTCTGATTGCCCTTTTAAATTTGTTTTTCTTGGCTTTCCCTTACGACCCCTCCTTTTTCCTTTGGGAGGTGAAGGCTCCAACTCGTGTTCATTGATACTTTCTTCTAAATCTGCTTTAGAAATTAGAAAACATTATTAAACATTCTCAAAAATTTTATGTAAACCAACCAACAAAAACAAACCCTCCACAAACAAACAAACAAACTAAAAACCAAACAGACAAGAAAAAAACATAACCTGTATTTTCTGTATTTTGGTGAGAAATAAAAATAGCAATTTTTTCCCATTTATTACAAACATGCAACTGCAGATCCTGAAAACATTATTTACTTCTTTATACATATCACATGGCTTTGTGATGTGTCTTTATAGCATAATATATGAAGAAGCTTTAGGATTTATTACAACTTCTACTTTCAGACCCAAAGTGTGTCCTCAGATATATATATTCAAGTCCACTGAAAATAACTCATTTAAACTACACTGAAACCAGAAAATTTTTGCAACCATGAAATAAGCTTTTAATTTATTTTTTTAAGATGCATAACTCCAATGTAAATTGCCCTTGATATTATGCCAGTGTTTCTAAATAATACCTCTCTTGCTTTATTAATTGATACTTTTTGACTTAAGAAAAAAATTGACCCATTTTGGCTATCACAATAACATCAAGTTTTAAAACTGAACTATATTTTGCCTCCATGAAACAAATCTAAAATTTCATTTTTATATCTACAGCTAAAAGCAGACACCAGTTTACAGAAAATCATCCATACTGACAATATCTCAGATAAAGTATTTACAGACCGTTAAGAATATAAGAACGTAAATTTTTAATACAGACGTACCAAAGAGGTCTGACAAGTTCCTTTGAAAATGTCAGGTCAACTGCTCAATGCTACGCAGAACTGTAGTCCAGTGTTCTAGCAGACTGTCTTTTTCATTACTCAAAGCTCTACAGTTAATACAGATCAATTCTGCAAACTTAAGGTTGCTTCCAACATGATCTAGTTAAGTTATATCTGATACTGAATAAACAGCTCTGTCTAGTCCCTAGCAACTTTCCTGACCATCAGCTGCTCACAGGAGCATCTTTCTTTTTTCATTTAATATGTAACACCCACCCCTGCTCAAACTGCAAAGATATTTCAGCAGACTTGTTTAAAGAAACATGCACACACACCACTAAAGAACTTAAATTTCTCAAAATCCAAACCACAAATATCAGTACAAGCCCCAAATGGAAGATTTAGAACATCTACTTTATACATTAATGGGCCACTTAACAGTTGTGGTATTATTATTATTATTAAAACACTGCTATGGCACTTATTGCCATTATATCGTGGTCTCAGTATCCAGACAGGACATCTTACTTTGAAACTAAATGCTGCTTTGCCAGAACTTGTCTTTCTTACATATTATCACATAAAAATCAAATCACATTTCTATCTTACGATTGACAGTGACTCAACTGCACAAAAGTTTGAAGTCAAAGACTTGAACATATTCCACAGCTATCAACCTGGAGTAGAAGATAACTGGACTACTGGCCCAAGGCCTTGCATACAAGTGTATCCTGTTAAGCTTAGACTATCACATCTGTTGCTAATCCCCAAGAAAGCTACAGCTTCTCACATATTTATTAACGAAGGACAGAAAACTAATCCAAATGCATCACAACAGGTTATACTGAAACATAATTCCCACAAAGCTTTACTCGATTGTATGGTTAGAAAGAGGCAAAAATTTGATAATAAATTAATACAAATCTGCAAATTATTTTGCCTTAAATTGGCAGATTATTCAGCTATATACAGATATTCCCAAGTTGCTACTAAAACACACCAGTCTATCTACCACAACATTCCTATGCTTTAATATATATATATACTATTCTTTTCTAATTAGATGACAAAAGCACCATTTATTTTACTCTGAAAAAATAAAATACATGATGACATGGATTATCTAATGAAACAATACATTTCACATTTTCTTCTCAGCATTTACTATTTAATATCATTTTTCATTTATAATTACTTGCTGAATTCCCCAAGCAAGATTATGCAGTTTAGATATTGTATTTCTCAGACTGCACATAGCAAATTTTATTACAACCTGAAAACCTCTTTCAAAGAAAAGAATTCTCTTTCGTCTTGTCCCTCACCAAATGAACTCTCCACCAATGCATTAAAAGACATTTGTGAATCTTAGTCTCTAGTCTTACATTTACAGAAATCATAGATAATTATTCTAGAAAAAAGTCTTACAAAAATGTGACTATTGAATTCGTGACCCTTTAAATAACATCAGTAACAAGTTAAACATATTCCTTCCAAAATCATTCCAGATTTCCCTACTGTATTTGATGAAGCAAAATGTAGTCCATTCACCAACATTCCTTATTTTTTCCAAAGCTCCTTATCAATTCTGTCAACCATAATGCTTTCCACCTCTTAGCTCTTATTTTCTAAATAACATTCAAGCATATCCGGAACTTTCTACAGTCACACTTTCAAAACTGGAAGTGAATCATAACTGCTAAAAACCAAGTACACGTTATGAAAGCCAGATTTCTATAAGAAATGTCACAGCCTCCTTATAGAATAAGTTCTTAAGTGCTATTTTTTAGTCTACAATTATGAGAGTATTTAAGATTTGAAAGTAAAAATGCTGTATTTTTAAAAGATGGTTTCAGTGTAAGATTAAAAAAGCATCAAGATTGCACAGCTTTCCTCAAAGGAGGACCCCTTTTCTGTGCTCAAAACTAGTACTTCCAAAAAATTTCAGAGTTCACTGAAATCTAGATGCTACACGATACGCCATTAAAATAAAATTCCTTGCAGATTTAGGTCTCCTACAAGTTGACCTTGGACCTACAGATTAACGCCACCGATATGCGAGGATCTGCTCTACCACATCTATCTGCAAGACTGATACCTCAAAACATTAAAGTTTCTCTCATTTTTAACAGCACTATGAACTAGTGTAACAGTACAGGAAGAAAGAGGTTGTAACCAGCTTTAAAATACACCTGCCTTGGATGGTCTTAACTGTTCAATATACAATTTGGTTTGTGCCCTATCCCTCCCCTCAAGCCCACTGCCAGCTTACCCTGTTTCCCTGGCATCTGATGGTTGGGTGTTTCCAACTTCTCATGTCAGCTTGAACTAAGGAAAACACAAAAAGTTGTTCAACTCCCCCCTGACCAGATGACGTTTTATCATGGATATCACCCATACTCTGAATCCCCTGAGATTCCCTAGATATTCTTCAGCTGCCCCCCATCCCATATCCCATCGACTTTAAAATCATCACAATATTCTCAACATAACTTTATCTAAAGTCTTCAAAGGAGGTATCTTATCAGCTTTCTTCAGCAGTCCCTAAATGCTACATCTGAAAAAACAAGCTTAATGCGCAATACGGTCTGAGAAGGAGGGGTGGGGGTAGAAATGAAGAGGAAACATTCTACATTTTAAAAAGCACCTAAGAACACGATATTGTAAATTCAGATGAGCAAAAAGATGAGCAGCAACCAGCCCCGAATTTGCATTTTAGAAATCCATGAGCAGTACAAAGTACCACAAAAAGAAGACCAGCAAAATGCTGTATTACATAAACTGTTAACAGGGAATCTCAGCTTCAGAGAGAAATCTAAAAATTCTCCTTTGATCATGACTAGGAGGAAAAAGGATCAAGATGTTTTGCTGTTTAAAATAAGGCTTGGCAGAGAAGAGGCTGAGATATCACTGATCTATTCTATATCGCATCAGCTTGAAATATACACGGAATCACCCTTTTCCAAAAGCTAGGTCAAAGCAAAAGTAATAAAACAATTAAGTGATTTAAAGAACAAATAAAAAGAGGATGTGTACAATAAAGGCTAATACTGCTCTCTGCATCCACCTCCTTAAACAACAGACTGAGCCAGAAGCAAAGGGGGCTAAGTATGTATGAGGAAGATAATAACCAAATTGACTGGCAAAATGTATTTGCAAGTAGGACTGTACATAAAAAGAAGCCAAAATGTAGAATGTGGAAGTGGTTTAGACATGCTGTTATGTAAATCTGAAATCACACATATGTATTTGAAGTTTTACAGTGCATTTGGGATAAAAGAGAAACTCTAAAAATGACAAAGAACAAAATCAACCTTACTAGATTTTTATAAGAGAAACAGAATATAACAGAGAAAGAAAAAAGTACTTTAGCATGTTAAAGCAAGATGTCCTTAAAATATGGCTGAAACCCAATGAGCCATATGTGGCAACATAATTACTTTAAAGTGAAAAGAAATGTCAAAAAATATGGAAAATCTTACTGTCCCATTAGTGAATAATACAAAGGTGAATGCATCTATAAGTATTAATAAGAACCAGAGATTTGCATAAAAACCCTTGTAAGCAAATACAGAATCAGGTAAAGTGATCATGAAATAATAGTAGCTTTTATCAGCAAATTATGTGAAATTAACAATCAAAATTATGAATATAATTTTTAGGGGGTTTTTTTAATGGAAAAAGACTAAGCTACATGAAACATATCTAAACTGGAGAAAGTAGGAGTGGAGAGGGAAAAAATTAAATTACTCCTTAGGCCCCGTCACTAAGAAGTTTTCCAAAAGTATCAGATACCTCAAGAAACTGATGACTCTTACCCAAAAGCTATTTTTGACTGAATAGTATCTATGTTATAAAGTATTTGAGATTAGAGATTTAAGTAAGTACATTTAACATAGAAATATGAATAAAATTGTCCTTGAAAACCACACAATCTAAATGCTTTTTCAAGCAAATAATCGTTAGCAAAGACTGAAGGCAGACAATACACTTAGCTTATCTGCATAATCAGAAAGCTTATGACAACTGGTATAATAAAGCTGTTAAGTATGAGTTAGCTGACCAAGTTTCTATTTGTACAACATCTTGCCTAGATAGGAAGAATTATAATGTAAACACCACACAACACCTCCTCAGATAGGACAAACCATTCACCACATTACTTTTACATCTTTTCCTTTTCCATTAGCTGTGCATTTTTCCATATGAAAACACCATTATGATGCTTCTGCAAAATACTTCATCAGTCTATAATGGACTGCATAGGAGATTGCTAACTTACTGTCTGGACCAACTAGTTTTGTCATAACACTACGTATACATTTGATACCACATTCAGAGCAGCGCTCTCCGTAAGACGGACAACAAAGAAGGGTAAGTTAGCAGAGCCCAGGAAGAATTTGTTACCATCCACCAGCAGAACTGAAATGACACCAAACTGCAACGTTACGGAAACTTTTATACCTGACTGCATTAATCATACAATGTTAGGTTAGCTTATGCTGTGAACGGTGTTATAGAAAATGCAACTATGAACAAACACTGATTAAAGAATACAAAGATGAATCAGGATGTTACCTGACCATAATGGCAAAAAGTTTCAGATGTTTTTCCTGCCAGCCTCTGGCTTACAACAGTGCTTTGAGAAGTACTCGGTTTAATATAGATTGCAGCATCTCTAAATAGGTCTCACAGAGAAATATTATTCTGACTTGACTTAGTGAGCAGTATGAGAAGCATAGATTTCATGTTTGATCTTTAGAAGAACATGAAAAGGATGCCGAGACAGGGAATGTCCTTATTTCCATTGTGGAAACATAATTCCCTGAGGCTTTGAGTACAGCTACAATAGGAATTATGGACACTTCATTTTCTGACCCCACAGTTCCCAAGCATCTGTTTTAACCGTTAACAATAGACAGTCACATGGCTGTCTTCATTATTCTTTGTTTTACTTCTATGTAACAGAAGAATGAAATTACATTCTTATCTTACTTTAATATAAACTATTCCTGATCAGCTGAATTTGGTTTAAATTCAACACAGGGGCCAGGGCAGCCCCACCTGCAGGGAAACGGAAGATACCGGATTTCATTTTTTTCAACAATTATTTCCAGTACATTGGAATAAATTCCAACAAACAGTTCCAAAACCTTAGTTCAACAATACTCTGTTCTTCAAAAATAAATGCAATTGTATCAAACTGAACAGTATTCAGCTAATAGTTAGCTGTGATAGTTTCACAGCACTGACACCAATTCCTGTAACCTATTAGGTACTGAAAACTTAGATGGCTTGCCTAAATTATGAATTAAACTATTACCTGAAGTTCAGGTCAGATTATTTTGTTAGATTGGTAACCAGCAAGACAAAAATCTAGACACAAAGCTTTCAGTAACTTGGTCTGCTCCTCTGAGCAGGTGCCTTCAAATCTGTTGACCTCACAGCCCTAGTACAAAGTGTGAGAGTCCCTCACTTTCACTGTCCTTTTTCTAGTTAGTGTGAACACAGCACAGACGAATCACTCCGAAATATATATACACACAGGAAATACAGGAGAAATACAATCTTCCTATTCTATGTCCCCTGAAGGCTAGGCCATATAAATTAGACAAACCCCACAACCTGCTGACACACATAATGACTTTAAGAGCACCATACTTTGCTGCCATGTTTCATATTTTTATATTCAAAGAAAACAGAAGGTAGTTCAGCAACTCTGTCAATTAAAGGAAAATGAACTCCCATCACTCCTTAATGTTGTCTTGATGAGTAGAGAGATACTTAGTCTGACAAATTCTCCTGCCATTTGAACTCCATGACAGCAATAAATAACATCTAAGATGTCCTTTTTATTAGGTTTTAACTGGGTAACTTTAATTCCAACATAGGTCCTTCAACCACATTTCCATGCAGCCTCAAGAAATTTTCTTTAACCGTTATTAAATGGCTAACAGATACTCTTTTTAAACCAGCCACTTCTAACAAAAGGTGCATTAGCCAGATCTCAGACTTGAACAAGTATGCCCCCAAAAGCATCTCTTTTCTAGGGAAGGTAAGGAAAAACCTCAGTATTATGCAGCAGTACTGCCTACAGAAGATAAACTGTTCTGGACTGCACCAAACCAAACACTCCTAAAAACTCTTCCAACATCCACTAATAAAAGTGACATCATAAAAATATTTGGACTGCAAAAATTAAATCTGGATACAGAGGACAAACGATATATAAAAACAGATGTTCTACAGTGACCAAGAAGAAAAAAAAAACCCAACAGCATCCCAGAGCAGGAGCAATAAGTTTTCATTAAAAAGGACTGATAATTCCAGTGCTTCTGTGCACATTGAGTGACATAACCGCAGTGGAGCTTTAACTATTCTGTTATTAAAACACTGTCAAGAGCAAGGATTCATGAAAATGATACAAAAGCAAGAGAAAAAGAAAAGCTGCTGTGTTAGCACCTAGTATCCCTATCTAGTCTGTTCACTCTTCTCTGCAAGTCCTTTCTGGTTTCACATACCACCATTCTTTCACGTTTAAATTCCTCTTTGACATTCACATTTTCCTCAAGAAATAAACCAACAAAATACATACATAAAGCTTAATCTCACCATCCAACATCTTCCAGTTACCGTTTCACTGAGCAGATTTCAGCATTTAAATACTAAGAAACAAATCTTCCAAAGTTCATTCTTAAACTCTGAAAACCAGCCTGTATATTTCTGTCTCGAAAATGTAATTAGTTTTCAATGTAGCAAAATACCATTGCTGTACAAGAGTCATTTCCATAAGACAGATGCAATATGTATTTTTACTTTCTTTGACTTGAAGGAGGTCTATCACAAAAGATCCCCAGCTTCTGGCATTATCAAATCCGCAACTGTAAGTAATAATCATCTATGGGTATATTTCCCTAAACTGTACGGACTAAAAAGAGAACATATTCTTTGGGAAAGAGCATTGGATAAAATTTCAGTCAAATATTAAACAAAAAACAGAAAACAAAAATGTAAAGTATAGCTACACATATTTCTAGAAGTGTAAAGCATAACAGAACTAAGTATTTTGAACAAAAAAATGTGTGCAAAGTTAAATGCTAAGTAAGATACTATTAGGTTCTTTGGACTCAGTTCTTCTGAATGATGTTGTTTATTTCTCCTTCTCCTACCCTCAATCTAAGAGTCTCTTTGGATGAGTCTAGTTTAATGTTTTAATAAACTGCCACCATCAACATTGAGGAAAAAAAAAAAAGAGCCACTATGCCTCTAGTAATTTTTCCCATGTCTTCTCAAATATATCCACATAAAAATTTAAAAGCCTTTGCTGTTAGAGAATGACATCGTAGAATTGGAGGTAATGATTTCTGAGAACTCTTAAAGAAAAGCACAAGTTCAAATCCTGCAAGGAATTCCAAGCAGAGAAACTCATCCATTGGCATTGGGCTCCATGCAGAATTGGAGGCATTTTTCAATAGATGTCAAACACTGAGCCATTTGTGAATAAGTATAAAAGATTATGTTTAAATATCAGTTAAAGAGATTAATCTCTCTCTGGACTCAAATGTCTTTCATATTCTATTTATGCTAACAAGCAAAACAAACCCCAAGACAAAGAAACAAAATGCCAAACTACAAGATAATGTGTCCCTGTCTCTATGGAGAATTAATGTAACATATATACTGCTTTTCTTGTTTAAACATAGTAATAGCAAAATCAGAGAGTATTTTGCACAAAGCCCACAACAATTATTTAAATAGACCAAAAAAAAAAAAAAAAATATCCGTTTTCACTTCAGATTTTCTACTGCCTTCAATATCTTTCTAAACACTGAAGTAACATCCAAACCTTACCATTAATATACCATCTGTAGCATAAAAAGTGGTATATTACCTTAAAAATACATTTGGCAGAAAGAAACTGAAGTAATTTATGAAATTGGATCTTCACTAAATAGAGTCACATACTCCTTATTAGTTGAATCTGATGACATTTCAGTTGAAAGTAATGCAAAAAGTAAACTAACAACTGTTCGCTGACCCAAATTCAGATATAGTAGAAAAAAGGAAAAAGGAAAAATACCTGCATAAATACACAATAGCACAACTAGTTTGGAATTTTAACAGACCACATGATTTATCTACATTTGTGGCATATCACCCCTCATGCATTTCACTACTCTCTCTGCAAAGATGCACAGCTTTTATGAATGTATCCATACAGATTTTTTATCAAAATGACTCAGAAATATATTTGAGTGATATAAGTGATATGATAATATATATAAGCGATCTGATCACAAACCTTTTCATTTACTATTGGGTCCTTCTTATTTGAAGAGTTAAACTCTTTTTAATAGTTTAAAAAATAGTGAATATTTAGGATAGCTATTTAGCAATAGCAAAAATCAGCTGTTACCTGACAAAATATTTTAGACGTTAATATTGTGAATATTTAACTACAAATATAAGCCAGCTTCTTCCCAGAAGGGAACACATTACTTCCACCCAAGCTTTGTTTTGACAGAACATCAAATCTTTCAAACTTAATCTCAAACTTAAAATTCTAAAATTTATGTTTTGGGGTTTCCTCCACCTCAACCAATAATTTTTAGAGAATATACAGAAATCAGATGGGTTTCCAAACTCACTGTTTCTCAAAAAAATGTAGTTCTAATTTTTACTGAAAGCATTTATATTCTCCAGAAAAAATAAATTTAACCAAGTATCTTTCTACAATGGGAAAAATTTATATTGAATAATTTTACCTTCAGAGTTATGCGTAGTTTTCTTGTGTTTTCGACATAAAATCCTATAAACAAAGTAGTTGAAAACTGTCAAGTCAGTCACGATTCACAGATTATTTACTCATCTTTTAAATTTAAATGCCAGTACATTTTTCTCCCACTTGTAAGACTCACTGATATACAAATCTTGCAGTGAAAATATGCTTTTCTAGCACATCACTATTTTGAATGCCACAATCATCATTAGAATTTTTTTGCAACAGTTTGGTTTAGATTCCAAAGTGGGGGTTTTCTGTTTTGCTTTGTTGTTTTTTGGGGGTTTTTTTGGTGTGTTTTTTTTTTTTTTTTTTTTTTAAAGAATGTGAAATATAAATACAAAAATAAACATAGCAGATAAATAATAGTTACATGTAAATGCCTTGTGAGGGTTTCTCTCTTATCTGAGCTTTATCATGCAAAGCACAGTAGTAGTGATATGTCTTGTGACATGTTTTCACGTCACAGCCGATGGTTGCTCCAGGACAATGGCATAAAGAGCACATCTGTAAAGAAAAAGAAAGCATAATTCATGTTACTGTTGGCTTAGTATTTCTGAGTTCAAAAATATAGTTACCACTGCTGGTGACAAAATAAATGGAGTTATGCACTTGGCATTACTCTTCCTGCTCTCAGATGTTTCTCATAATTTATTTTAAAATCAAAGAGAAATTTGTTGTAATTATGCAAAAATACAATAACCATCATACTTATTTTCTTCATTGAATTGCTAATCAATGTAACTTACTTTTGTGGAACGCGTTTGATGAAAGCAACAGAGCTATTCACCTAAATATCCCACTCCCAAGGAAAGTCTGTTTGTACCAGCCATTTCAGAAAAGTTAAAATCATAAATTGTACCGGTTTTAATTTTGAATTACATTATGAAGGTAGGAGGGAAAAAACCCAAAGACACCCATTTGGCAATGAATCTTGCAGTCAGAAATACTGATGACCTGCAAATTTACCTTAGCTTCAGCAGCTAACTTGACCTCTATTTTCTATACAGTTATTTCCTTAAGTCATTTCCAAAACACTGAATTTGGTGAAATATTTATTATATACAATGAATTTATTGCAATTAGACTAAATTTTCCTCTTTATGCTTATATTGCAGAACAGGTTAAATGGGAGCCTCTTGCTTTACTCTTCTTTCCCAGTAATTAATTCTTCTCATATTAAACTCATCATTGCTTAGGATACACCAACTATCATGCTTCTAAATTGCTCACTGCCCTTCTTAGACTGTGTTAGGAAAGGAAGTAACTGATAGTATCACAGTATTTTTCTCTGTATTATTTTTTAATGACATAATATTGCCCCAAAATCTCAGAATTTCCCATTAAACTCCCCTCCCAAGAAAACCAGAACTTTTTGTTTGTTCCTTGCACATTGCCCATGCCCCCAGAGAGTTACAATTAATTCCAAATCCTTAAGCGTAAATGTGCCAATGCAGGATACTCCTTACATAGATCTTTGTGGAATACACTCTCTACCGCGCTAGCTTAGTCAAGGTCTTCTTCTTAGTCTCAAATATGCCAAATATATATACCACCAAAATTATGTATCACCATCCTGTTTTTCAATTTTAACAGTTAACTGAACAGAAAAAATGCCAAAGCCTTGGATCATCTCCATTTACTCCTCTGCAAGCTCTGAAATGGTATGGTTATACACCATTCCCTAGTTGTTATCTAATTTGTATAGGTATTTTATCTCATAAATTTGTTATACATTATGGTTTAATATATAATAATGGCTGATCAAAGCTCTTTATAAAAGCCTAGGTTGAAATTACATCCATCCAATCAATTTTAGTCAGTATTTCAGTATTTTGAAAGCCAAAGTGACTAAAAGAAAACTTTATTTTTATGAACACTGTGATGTATCTGTATGAAGAAAACAGACCACAGGAATTTTCATATTATTTGGTCTATGTCTCCTGACAGTAATAAAATATTTCTTCCATTGGTAAAAGTCCTGCTGTCCAAATGGTCACTGTCAACAGCTTAATTAATTCCCAAGTTATATCAGGTATATGTGAAGTCTGAAAAGCTGCAAAATAGGTAAGCTCTTTCAAAAAAAATCCTCCCATGCACAGCTAAGAGAAATAAGAATGATATCAATGCCTTGCGATATTTAGATTTTGTTAAGTTTTTATGACTGGCCTATTCAGGTTTGAACTTACAAACTTTTCTCAGACAGAAACATATAACCGTCAGAAAGGCTCTACCTGTCAGTCATTATCACTTTAGGAATGAACAGGACTCAATTTTCAGTGCATACCTGGTCAGCAGCAGCACCTCCTGAAGGAGGGCAACTACATAAAATCTGTCAGCAGACAAATTTAGTCCAAGCTATCAATATAATTACTTAACCCGGTGCACCACGCTGAGATATTTTTGGTCAATGTGTTCCCACACAAAAGAACAGACTAGAACAGAAGGCAGACCTTACAGGGGGTATTTAGGCTAAACTATAAACGTTTAGCTCTAAGCTGCCTATACAAGTCAATGGAGAAAGACAGATTCCTCCAGAAAGTGATTCATAGCTGTAGTTTTCTGACAGCTACAGACAGACAGAAGGCACCTAAGTTACGATCTAAAATAATCTTGTAAATTCTCTCCAAATAGAAGACATATCAGGACTATGAATCTACTAGGTTAACCAGACCCAGTTTTTTGCAAAAAGCTGAACAAAGTGCCTGATACGTACAGCTAGTGAGCGCCAAGAATATATCCAGCTGTTGCATCAGTAAAGGAACGTAAAGAGATTCAGAAGCAGCAAGAGAAACCACCAATGACATAAAAAGAAATAACCTTCAAAAAACATTTAAGAGACCCAAGAATCAGTAAGTTTCTTTACGATCTGTAGTTCCATTTACTACCATGTTCTTTGGAAATTCCTCATCACAACACGAATGACTTGTGAATAGTTATTTCTTTATGCTTCAGCTAAACTAGAGCAAATAAAGTCCCCTGCCTTGGAAAAGATTCAAATGAAACACGGGATGAAATATTAGACTATTATTATATAACTGTAATTCTACAATAATACCTGTGACTACTCTCAGTAGTCCAAGAACTGGTAAACATGTAAGAATGCTTTAAATAACTAAGCTGAAAAATTTTAATGTGAGGAGTGAATTGATCATTTGTTAAAAATATTTTTTAGAAGCCTCACTCATTTCCCCAAATGGAAAACAAATAGCTCTAAATAATAATAATAATAATAATAA
>NW_010517776.1:0-880 GCF_000687285.1 Phaethon lepturus
ATGAACCGACTGCTACCCCCGTTCCCTGTCCGCCTATGCCGCTTGGGGCGAGGCGGTAGAGGATTTAGGAGTGAGGCTGTGCCCAAGCAGAAGGAAGTTGTTTCCCATTTGTTCCTATTTCTCATTACCCTACCCCATAGTTAATTGCCAATAAATTATTTTCCCCAAGACAACTCTGTTTTGCCCATGATGGTAATTGCTGAGTGACTTCCCTGTCGTTATTTCAACCCAAGAGCCTTTTGCCATATTTTCTCCCATTGTCCACTTGAGGAAGGGGAGTGATAGAATGGCTTGGTGGGCACCTGCCAGCAAGTCAAGGGCAACGCACCACAACCTCAAAAGGTCATCTGGTCCAATCTTTTCTCCCTGTCCAATCACATCTTGAAAACTTTCATCTATGGGGACTCTTTCATCAATGGGACATGTCTGGGGGAGGTTGTTCCAATGGATGATTGTTCTTACGGACAATACCAGCCCCTGTTGCCATCTGGCAGAACTCATTTAACCCAGATGAAGATGCCTGGGCTGCGGTGTGGGTAGTAGAGCAGAGCAGAGCAGAGAGGACCTGGCAGACTTCAGACTGACATTTCTGGGCTGCTGGAACTGACCGTTGCCATGAAATGGCTGATTCCCACTGCAAGTCATTGTATGTGTGGTAACTCCTGGGTGCATTGGTTTCTTAATTGCCTCCTTCCTAATTGCCTACTTCAAATGCCCGAGGTGCCTGTTAGCTATACTGTAGAGTGTGGGTGGAAATTTCATCATGTGTGATTGGGATGAGGAGGGAACGCTGGCTGAGAGCTGCCAACGTCGTTGCCCAAGGGAGCGATGCTAGGGTTCAACAACCGGTTGGATGAGCATCCCTCGGGAGCAGTTAGCT
>NW_010517777.1:0-549 GCF_000687285.1 Phaethon lepturus
TATCTGTCGAACCACTTTGCTCCTGCAGTGTTTATTCCCACGCCGGGCGGCTGGAGCTCGGTGCGGTGTCCGGCGGGGGGACCACCCCCGGGGTCCCAGGCTGGGAGGGGTCCCCGCGATGCTCCCGCGGGACCCTCCTCCGGCAGCGGGAGGCTCCGCGGGGCCGCCCGCAAGGACGGAGGTGCCTTTTCAGGAACCGAAATGGTGCAGGAGGCAGCAATGGTAGAGCTCTGCCAGGGCTCCCCGGCTCTGGGCTTTGAAACCAGCAGCCCTTTGTGCGAGGCACAAACTGAAATGAGAGGGTTTTTTCAGTAAAAATCCAGAGGAAGAGTTGTGGTGGGGGGACAAAAAAAAAAGTTATTTAAAAACATGTTCATCTGCAATTCTTCCACTGCCTTGAAGCGTTATTAACTGATTGGGTTTCATCACAGCTTACTTTGCTGCCGCGGAGGCTGATTGTCCCGTATTTGCATTTCTCTTGGACAAGCAGCTCCGCCGGGCTCCCACGCTCCCGGCCCCCCCACGGCGGGCACGGGGCTGCGGTCCCCC
>NW_010517777.1:677-900 GCF_000687285.1 Phaethon lepturus
GGGAGCTGGAAGTAGCAGCATTTCAGGTGTCAACTTCCTGGAGTTAATTCGTTTTAAACGGCACAAAACTCCCAGGCAGGCTGACATCAACAGTGACGGCGTTTTAAAAAATGGGTTAATGCAACCAATAGATGGATGTGCTGGTCAAGTACAACCCGGGCGAGATCAGGTACATGAGCTTGGCGTACCTTCCCTGCTTATAGTCCTCATTAATAACGTCTTT
>NW_010517778.1:0-297 GCF_000687285.1 Phaethon lepturus
AGAGCCTGCGCCCCGCTCTGTTGCACCCAGTTAACGTGGGGTCCGGCACCGCCACTGTAACGGGGACGTGGATCCATCAAGGGGCAGTGCCTGGCATCAGCAGTAACTCTGCTTTGACCGAAGTCCTTTTACAAGGAATCCATGAGCTGCTGGCAATAGAATCACAGAAGGGTTTGGGTTGGAAGGAACCTTTAAAGATCATCCAGTCCAACCCCTGCAAACAGGCAGGGACATCTTTCACTAGATCAGGTTGCTCAACGCCCCATCCAAACTAGTGTTGAACACTCTCAGGCATTA
>NW_010517778.1:729-957 GCF_000687285.1 Phaethon lepturus
CCCCGCCTGTACCCTCCCCAGGCCCCTCTGGGTGGCCTCCCCTGCCTCTAGGCCATGGCCGCACCACTCAGCCTGGTGTCAGCTGCTGAGGGTGCGCTCGATCCCACTATGTCAGCGATGGAGATATTGAATAGCATTGGTCCCAGTACGGACCCCTGGGGGACACCGCTCGTTACTGGTTTCCACTTGCACGTTGAGCCATTGACTGCAACTCTTTGGATGCAGCCA
>NW_010517779.1:0-1057 GCF_000687285.1 Phaethon lepturus
ATGGCACCCACCCAGCCCCGGCCGCCGACAGAGCACCCTGGCATGGTTGGTGGGTTGAACAGGACCGCTGCACCCACCCAGAGCCCCTGCCCCATGGAAAGGGGCTCCTCTCCCGCTTTGCTCCCAGAGAAGCCGCTTGCACCAGCCTTGGAAGTTCACTTGCTTGGCCATAACCACCCCAGGGCTCCGCAACCCCTTAGCAGAGGATTTTGATCCCCCACCCCAAGCCAGAGCCCCTCACCATGGTGTCGGGGAGGCAGCCCGCCCAGCGCGGCCCCCCCCGGCGGGGCACAGCAGGGAGATTCATTTCACCGGAGGCTCATTCATCTGCAGCACGATTAAAGCCCAGGGCTGGGATCCATCCCAGCGGCAGGAGAGCGATTTGCCAGCAGATGGATTTATCATCTCCCAAGCACAGCAATTTGGCTTAAACAAAACCAAACCACTTCTCCTAATGAAAACACCACTAATGAGCAGAGCCAGCGAGGCAGGGGGAGGGCAGCTCCACTAATGGGGTTTCTCCTGTCCTTCGGGGCTGGCGCGACCCCCTGATGCCCTGGCTGGAAGGCGAGGGCATGAGGCTCAGCTCCAGCCAGGACGTATGGACCCGGTATGGCCCTGGGGGAAACTAATGCCTGCTCCAGGGACCAGCTCTGCTCACCCTCCCAAACCTCCCCCTCTACCAGCTCCCAAACCTCTGGGGGCAACTGGTCCCAGCAGAGCACACAGCAGGAAAGCACCACCACCGGCTCCGGACAACACGGCCAGCCGCGGGGAAAAGCTCCTCGCCCTGCCCGGACGCAGAGATGGCGAAAGAGCAAACCGCTCCCTGCTCGTGCGTCACCAGCCCTGTGCGGCAGGGGCTGTACACCTTGGCCGAAGTTGCGACAGTCCATGAATTATGCATCGGCATCTGCAGGAACCAGCCATTTAACCGCCCCAGCCAGACCCACGAACTGCCTGTCAATTAATCCTGTGCCACCAATTCCCCGCGGGCTCCGACCTGCCTCTGCCTGCGGGGGTGCAGCAGCAGGGGCGGGTGGCCAAACATCACCGT
>NW_010517779.1:1274-1529 GCF_000687285.1 Phaethon lepturus
GCTAGAGCCAAGCCAGGACAGCAAAGAGGGAAGAGGCAGAGGGGTACAGACGCCAGCGAGAGGGAGACAGCAGACAGAGGCAGAGTCAGGCAATGCTCCCATCACCCTGGGAAGGTGCAGCATCTGTCGAGGGCAGGGCGCTTTGGCACAGAGAGGACTCCACGGGAGCCCCCCACCCCAGCACACGAGTGGGAACCCTTTCCCCACCGAATCCCACCCTGACTGGGGGCATCCTGCAGAGTTCGGGAACCTGGC
>NW_010517780.1:0-238 GCF_000687285.1 Phaethon lepturus
CATCTTTCAAGAGACTTGCAAATCAACCCGAATGCTGTTGGTAAGCCGGAAGTGGAAACGCGCCACGTCTACCGCAAACTGAAAAAACCCACCCAAGTGTAAGATAATTGACGGAAATATTTGCACTAAGGTCTTAGTTTTTTTTTGCAAATCTTAAATTCAGGGGCAGATATTACCTGCCAGGGCTCCTCTAAAGAGGAATTAAGAGCGGCTGTTGTAATTGCCGACGAGGAGTAGC
>NW_010517781.1:0-3251 GCF_000687285.1 Phaethon lepturus
GGACCCCAGCCCCGCCGGGCCCGCATGGCCCCCGGTCCGGGCGGGGTGCTGCACTCTGCTTGCGGGCACGGCGAAACCCTCTCCGCCTTACTGCTGCTGGGAGGGTGAAAGTCACCGGGAGGTACCGGCCATGACACCTGGCTTTCACCGTCCCATCGCATATACCCCTGAAATGCCTCGCCCTCCAGCTCCCGAGGCGGACTTTTTCCCAAAGAGGGCCCATGTGAAGTCTGCATCTGACTGGGCTGAGCACCCGTGGGGAATGCAGGCTCCTCCGTGGCAGAGAGTCTGCACAGAGTCAGATCATAGAATCATAGCATCTTTGGGTTGGAAGGGACCTTTAAAGGTCATCTAATCCAACCCCCTTGAAAGGAGCAGGGACATCTTCCACTAGATCAGGTTACTCAGAGCCTTATCCAACTTGACCTTGAATGTTTCCAGGGTTGGGGCATCTACCACCCAGGTCGTAGCACCACTGCAGATCGTAGCACCACAACCAGGAGCTGGACATGTCGAAGGACTGGGTTAGAAAAGCAGACTCGCTGGGATGTGGAAACTTGCAAGTGTTTTTCTGAAAACTCTTTCAAGTTTTCAGGAAAGGTGCTGAGGCCCGCAGGGGTACTTTGAGATCATTTAGATGGGAGTGAATGAATAGTCATACCAAGACCAACTGAGATAATGTCTATAAGGCAGCATAAATGAGAACAAAATCTGGCTTTGCTAGTTCATTTGGAGAGTGACACAGGTAACACATACTCTGGAATTCAAATATTGGGAAAATGATGGCTGGCTGAGACACATTTCCTTCAGTGGACACTGGGAGGAAAGGCTCAGCTGGCTTCTGGTGCACTTGTCTCATCCACTATGATTTTTTTGGCCAAATGACTTTACTGTGGGTTATAAATCAGTGATGAGCACTGTGAAGAGCAGATGGGGAGTTTAATGCAGCCTCTGCAGCTCAGTCTTGTGTCTGGCTAATGTCCATGTGCAGTTCTGAAAAGGATGTTGGAAAAGGTTCTTCATTTTAAATTGCTCTTTGGGAGCTGCGCAGTTTGTGATGTGCTGCAGAGGCACTTCTGTGAGAGTTGCTTTCTTTGATATAGTCTACACAGTTTCAGCAGAGGAGTAACTTGGGATGCCATGAAACCAATTCAGTTTTGGAAGAACAAGACATATGAATAAGTAAATAAAATACAAATCTTAAAGGGAAAATCACTCCCAAAGCATGAACCAAATTTCTCCTTGATAATAACCTGTAAATGCAGTAGCATACAAAAAAGGTGGGTTTGGCTTTCAAGTAGCAAAAATGCTGTCCCCATATTTCACCTATGAAAAGAGAAGTCGGTATTTTTGTGGTTTTGTTAGTTTGGGGTTTTTTAAGGTTTGGCTTCTCGGGGCAGAAAGTCATGTGTATGTGTTAGGAACTCAAAAAGAACAGAGGATCAGTTAGTGCTATGATATCCCTAATCTGAAAGCAGATCACTGGCTCAGTTCAACTTGCAGCCACTGCAGAAAAGGGCACATTTGACAGTGGACTTGCTGATTACATGAGCTATTGTGGCAATAACACACAAAGCCTGTTAAAACTGCAAAGAAAGAAATATCATAGATACCTACTACACTACCGATGATGATTAGATTAGAGGTGAAGAATCCTGCTCAAACCATTTTAACAAAAATACTGAGAATTTGCTATATCCTTTCTTATTTGTATAGTCAGAGTAGAGGGCTCTGGTACAAGTCCTGTGTCTGAGATGTCACTAGGTATAAACAGATGGTGGATTAAAGCTCTCAGTATTGATTTTGTCATACAGATAGTGGCCCAGGTACAAAACTCCTCAGAAGACTTGAAGGAGCAGAAGTGGTAAAAGTGGTTTGAATCTTGAAAAGAGAAAGAAGCCAAGAGAAATGCTTTTTCTGGTTACAGCTCAATTATTCCAGCAGTGGAATTGCAAGCTGGGACAGACAGCAAGAATTTCACCCTGAGGTCAAGTGGGAAGAAGAAGAACTGAAAAAAAGGCAAATGGAACAGAACTGAAGTGACTGCTAAGCCAGGCATGCAATTGCTAGCACTGGCCAAAAAAAAAATAAAATCTGTGCTTTCTAAAGAAAACAAATTGTTATCCCTTGGACTTTTCTCACTTTAGTGGATTTTAGTTCAAAGCCTAATCCACTGAAGAATGAGGAAATTCCTAAGCACTTCCTACCGATGAATGTGCTTACCCCACACCATCAGGCATAGTCACTAGTAATCCATGACTCTGTGAGAAACTCTGAAGTCAGATCCAGATCTATTTGGTCTGTCTCACAATCTCAACCTGTGAAATGTATGCTAGGTTGTACCATGCTAGCTCCAAAACAATACCAGTACTTAGGCAACGAGTGGGGATTCATTTCTGCAGCCGTGCTCTGATTTTTCACTCTTTTCCTGAATAAAGCACCTCTCAAGGGGAGGTGAACAGCTCTGGTAGAAGAGGGTACACATTTGTTCAGCAGAGGAGAACGGAGCAGAAAGGCTTTTGTGCTTCTCGCAGGTCACTGATATTTCCTGATGTTTTTTTAGCTGGGGTTACATCACTGATGTCCTGCCGCTCTTTGCGGTTTGTTCATTTGCTGCGAGCTGCTCGGTGACATTGGTTAAAGCAGCACCAGGGGAGTTGTCAGCAAGATCATCCCTCTCGCAGTCAGGTCTGGTGGCTGCATCAGGACCTCACGCAGAGGCCATGGTAGTGGGAAGCGCCGCAGCTCTGAAGTAATTAAGTTGCTCTTTTATTGCTCTTCCTCCTTCTTGCTTTCTGTGCAAACAGCACAGTATGAGCTGGCCATTCCTTGGGACAGTGTCCTTCATGCAAAATGCATCTCAAAATATTTTGCAAAGATAAAGTGTTCCACTGGAACATTAAACAGAGAAAGAGAAACAGGAAGGCAGAAAAGACCTTTTCAGAGAAGGTTTGAAAAAAAGATGAAGGAACAGCACAGCAGAAAAACGCATGGAGAGTCTTCAGATGCTGAGAACACAAAAAAAGCTCTTACACATCCACATTAATTTTTTTTTTTTTTTTTAAATGCAGCTACAGTCAGCTAGATGCTGACTTTGCCTTGGAGTTTGAGCAGTAGGTTGAAGGTCTGAAGAGCACTCTGGGTGGGTATGGTTGCCTCTGAGGTTCTGGCCTGGAAAGGGCATGTCTGGGAGATATGGCTTGACTGATGTTTAGTCCAGTTGGGCTTCCAGAGCTCAGTGTTATTCCTGC
>NW_010517781.1:3282-13164 GCF_000687285.1 Phaethon lepturus
CTATGAGACACTACGGCTCTAGTGGATTTAATGGTTTTATACACAGAAACGTATGGGAAATTGCATATTATTATGATTATTACTGCTTTGATGGTTCTTGATATGATTCCTTGAACCTGCTCAGAGTCATTAGGTGATGGAGTAAGCAAGCAGCTTCTTGATTCCCCGACTTTGCTGGAACATCTGCCAACAGAGTTGTTACATCCACTTCAAATGTGTGTAGGGGATGCTGTCTGCTTAGCTTCACTATGTGTTTGCTCCTTTTGTATTCCTTCCAGGTGTACCACAGCTTGGGCAGGAAGAAACTGATACAGCCCCAGCCTTCTGTGGGATTCTACAATGTGAAATGCAGACCTTTTTCTGTTATGAAATCAGACAACAAAGATGTGTTTTGTCCAAATTTCTCCCTTTATCTTCATGGTTAGAATCTGTAGCTGTCTCTTTTTATCCTCATCAAGACACTGTGATATATATGTTGAAGTGCTTGGTTGGATGCAGCTCACCCAAATTATGCATCAGACAAAGTCGTATGTTAAGGCTCTGAAGGTGAGTCTTTCTGAAATGCTTAAATCCACTTTGTTGTCAATGGAAAGCTTTTCTGATGCCTTTAAATCCATTTTTCTTTCTCCTTTTGAGTATCTAGGGAGCTTAGGGACTGTCACAGAAAGGGTTCCTTTGTTACACACCTATGATATAGGCACACAGCAGTTAAATGAACTAAGTCCCACGCTAGAAAATCAGTTCCTCATCTGTCCATTCACTTTAAATATTTACATATAGAGAGCGTGGGTCTAGGAAGAGACAGGATAAAAATAAAACCCTCTGCTATTTGGACAGATAGTCCTTTCCCCAGAAATGGTGGCTGTCCCCTCATTCTTCGCTGAGCTCTCAGGGGAGAGCAGGGAGTAGTGATGCCTTCTTGAACCTGACCATGTCATCTTAGTGCCTGCATTTGTACTCAACTTGTAGTACCACATTCAACACGTATTTTGTTGTGTACTTTTTTTGTGAACACAGTGGCTTAAAAGCTAATAAGCTTGCAGAGTAACATTTTCCAATACTGAAAAGGCTTCTGCACTACGATTTACATAAACATTACTGTTTAACAATGGCCAACCCTGCAAATAGGAAAAGTCTTTAAGGACTTATTGAGCCAATATTTAACTTCTAATTCCTCCATCACATAAAAGCTACTTATTAATGCAAAGACCAGCTAAATGATTTTTAAAGCTCAATGAGTCCATTGTTAGATGTTCTTAAAATACTGTTAGACCACTATCAGACCTAGAATTCTCCAGATACCTCTAGTCTTTTTAATTACCTGCAGTCATTATTAAGACTAGTCACTGCAAAGTTCATTCATTCTCTCCATGCTTCCTACTAATCCACTTAGGAACTTTGCCATCAAGCAACCTCAGGAGAGGTTATCTTTAATGAGAGCCCTATGGAATAATGGGCTATTCATTTCCCTAAATGTCACTTGTATAATATTAATATGTTCACATGTTAATGAAAGGACAAGCACCTCATGCACTGCTTATCTGGGATATGAAACACTGGCATGGGTCAGCTCTGTCTGTTAATAGTTAACATTAATCATAGAATCTTTTTAATGTTTATAAGTCAGCTCTTTGTTTAGGACATATCTGCAGTGAGGTACATTAAGTACATGGATAATGTCCAAGGTCAGTTGGTGATGTTTTCTCATGTCCAGGGGCTGCTGCTTCTTCTGGGAATCAGGGTGCATGAATAGCCAACAGCAAATCCTGTAATACAGCCAGATGAGAAAGTTGCACTTGATTTTAAAGGCAATGAATTTAATACCCCCCTTTTGGTGAATATAAAGTTCTGCAAGCACTGGAACTGCAAAAATTTGTTTTCTTAGAGATTTGTGTCTTGAGGCTAATGACGTCTGGTTCTACACAGATGCAAGATCCACTTGAAGCTTCAGTAGGCAGAGCAGTTACAAGGTGGTGTGTGCACGCATGTGTATATGTATGTTTTTTCTGGTGCCTAATAGCACTTTTCTCTCTGCGAGGTGGATCATGCTGTTTCTTGCCCTGCGTTCACATAGTCTAGTTGCCCTATTTCAATGATTTCTGGTTTATATAAGTATTGGTAAAATCAGATTAAACCCATAAGCTGTGGCATATTGGGCTTGATTCAGCTGCCCAGAGAGTCATCTATGACATTTTAGATGTCATAGGGTACCTGAGACATCATACAGTGCTGGTAGATATGAAGAGGGCCTATAGGAAACCTGCAGATTTCTTACCTGGTAACTGGGAAGCTGGCAGAGGATGTGTACAGACATCTCAAGTGGTGCTGAGCTGAGCCTGAGTTCTCCACTGTCTTATAGATCTTGGGCACTCAGCTCACATAAGACAGCTCCAAATATGTACATACAATTAAGTATTTGAATGACAAGCCAACTCCCCCCCACCCCGCTTTCTTTTTTTTTAATTACTTAAGTCAGTGGCAGTCAACTGCAATCTGGAAAGGGTTTTGTGCCCACATGGATCTCACTGTGTGTCCAGAAAAGCTTTAAGTGCCAAATGAGGATTTCCAAATTCAAGTCAAAGTTCTGTACCTTTAGCTTCCCTGCAACTCCCAACCTCTCCCAAAAGCATATCACTGCACTGGCCAGTACAACCCCTGTTTTTCACTGATACCTATGCCCTTTGCTGATATAATCAATTGGTTGTTGTGCTCAGACTATACGTATGTACATATGTAGAGTCTAGTCTTAGCTATGTAGTGCATTTCCTCACTTTCATTGCTATATTCACATAATTAATGGGCCAGCACTATTCTCTGTAATAGTTACTGATAAATTCCCAGATCAGAGTTTCTCTCCTTATAATTCACGTTTAAAGTGCCGTTCGGGGCATAATTTTGCATTAAGTCTTTTCACAGACGTACTGTTGGCTGCTGTTGCACCTGTATCAGATGATCCACTTACAAGCACTGGATATACTCAAGGTAGTGCTACCATGGTATCCTTACCTGTGATGTCTTAATGTTGATGTAATTTTCAAGAGACAGGTATATAGCTGTTAGTTAATCAAAACGTAACAAATCTGAGGCCTATGTACTCTACAACCATTTAATACCAGTCTGTCAGAGCAGGAGTGCTTTAAAGTAAGTACAAATGTGATCTGAGCTGATTTTAAAGCCCCGTTACACTGCCGGAGCACTCCAAAGTGGCCTAAGTATAACTGATGGACCTCCATCACGAAGATAAATGATCCTGTAAAAAGATCAATCTCATCCCCACAAAATAGAAGAAACGACAATAGTAGAGACAAATCTCATCGGGGGTCTCCTGTCTGAAGCCCACATTGCTGGCTGTGGAGCAGACAACAAGTGGGGAAAACAAAGCCAAAGCACAAGGCATATCTCACGCGGAGCTGCCTTTTACCCAGGGAATGTAGCACAGCTACTGCCGTCCATCTATTTATGTGTGTTGGATGAAATATTCCCAAAGGGAGACTCTATCTCTTCAGAATGCTTTTTAAATTTTTTTTTTTTTATATTTTAGAAATAATAGAGCCTGAGCAGAGGAAAACCTAAACCAGTGTAAGGAAAGAAACTTCATTATGATTCAGAGAAGTGAGAGGTTTTTTGATAATTTTAGCCTCTCAAAGGTCAACGGCTGCTGCTTCATTTTGTCCCTGGGTGGTAACTTTGCCTTTTTCAGCAGTGTCCCTGTTTCATCAGAATCAGGAAATCTATGAACTGGGTCATAACCTTAGCTAATTATTCAGAGAGTGGTAACATAAAATGTTATGACATCAGCACTGAGATAGAATAATTCTGATAACGTATCAGCTCCTGAGTGCATCTACCCAAGCCAGCCTGGGAACATATACTCTGAGAAGATCAGCTTTTCATCTCAACTATAATGAAATGCAGTTTCTGTCACCAACCAAGAGAGAAGAAATAGCAGCTGTTCCTGCTCTTTCTGTGATCTATTCACATTCAAAGTGCTGGGAAAAAAGTGGATTCCCTACCAGTTCAGAGTCTGATAATACCAAAGGTGAATAGTCACAGGTTAGCTTTGGCCAGAGACGCCAAAGATACACAAAAGGGAAAAAACCTCTTTTTCTTCACAAAACTCAGCTACGCTAATGGCAAGTGCAATTTTCATAGGCTTTTTGATTGAGACAGTGTTTAAATGAGTTGGATCTGATTCTGAGGAGTACTAAACATGCACTTGATAATACATGAGGAGAACCCTTCATTGACATTGGCATCAGATCCTTTGCCCTTGGCATCCCTTGACTGCAGTCAAGGATGCTAAAGCATAAGACTGATAGATAGAGAGGCAAATAACTTTTACTGGAAGTGCTTATCTCCTTGTAGAAAGTGGAGCTTTGCAGTTTTCTACACTCTTACCCTAAAGCAAGCATATAACATATGCTATGCTATGCAGCCATGCTTCAGACCACTTATAAACTACAATTCCTTTATTCCTGCCTCCTTAAGTTCTCCTTTATAGTTTCTCCTGGGGTTTTAAAAAGAGAACTCAGGATATGGATAGTTATGCTTTCTCATCCAATTTTATGTGTACCTATCCAAATGCAATTCTGCTTTGCTGTTGCTTTTTGACTGTATTTCATATCAGAGGAAGCCTGCCAGACTCTTCCTATGTTGCACCATTGAGGTCTGGAAGCTGAAATCTCTGCTGAAGTATAAACCGGAACAGTAAGAGAAGACGCCTGCTCCAGCCGTTTGGAGGAATAGGTTTGTCTGTGAAAGGCAGATTGTCAAGGTCACACTAGATAACATAACTAGTTAACACTAGATAACACATAACCCTGGGTTATGCTCTCCAGCCCAGGCTCAAGCCCACTACAAGTAAGACTATTATCCAGGACTAGCCAGCACAGAGAGGCTAATTCAACACTTAGCCATGTATAAGTTGCGCTATGAGTACAATGTACTATGTTTTGTCATTCTGATTAATTTTAATCCTAGCGTTTTCTCTTTCCTGGTTTCCAGGTTTTGCTACTTTGGAAAACCTTAGTCTTAATTTCAAAAATCCCCCAAGGTGTGTGGAAGGCCAGCTCTGTGGTGGGAGAGACAGGCAGCACGTGGAGGACAGGACCCGTCTTGGTGCCTGTGATAAGACCGCTCCATCACATTCCCCAATGTCCCTTCTTGTGTGCTGGGCTATTTGGGAGCTCTTCCAATGAAAGATGCTATAAAAAAGATTTTATTTCCTAAAGATTTGTTGTTAATCAATAAAATGGAGCAAAACTAAACACATCACTGTTGAGAAGACTCAGGGGATGACTGAGAAAGATGGTTTAGTAGTTTCAGGATGGTGGCCTAATAGCTGCACGCTGGGGATGATTCACTTCTCATACAATTTTATGCATGTGCAGTTCCATGGGCACCAGTGATTCATATGAGTGGCAAGAAAGCGAGAGCCCTGTAAGGAACCCAGACCTCTGCAAGGAGCAGTCATCCACAAACTGACTGATTTATCCCCATTGCTCAGTCTGGAAGACACTTTTCTTAAGCCAGGTTCCCAATATTGAAATCCATGAAATTATTCTCTTTGGCAATTATTTCTTATTGTTAGCAGAAGAGCTACATAAAATAAATTTGTGATTTGGTTTATAATCTCTGTTCCAACTTGTCCTTCATAACTAATTGAAGGAGTTCAGCTGGTGCCAGTTTTTCATGCTCCGCCACAACAACAAACCCATCATTGCTTAGAATCTGATTTTTCATGTAATTAATATTCTACCAGCTTTTTATGATATGACTATTTGTTGCTTTCTCATAATTTACACATATATATATGTGCATACATGGTAATAAGATGCTGGGTTTCCCCATCTGTTGTCTTGACTATCAGTACAAGGTAAATTCATGTCACTGGTTATGGTCACATGAACTGTGAAGGACTTGACATTTGGAAGCAGGAAAACATCAGAGTGCTATTTAGTCAACCTTTTAAGTTTTCTACACGCTGTGTGTAAAGGAAGCAAAGTCCTCAGCAAATAGCATCACAGATGAAGGAAGGATTTGATTTAGTGTTTCTGTTGCCCTTAAACTGAAGCAACTGGTTGCCCTTAAACTGAAGTAACTGGCTTTAATCTGTATAAATTGGTTAACAATAACAAATGAGTTGTTATTATGCATCAATAATGAATTCTCAGGAAGGAAGTTGAATATATGAGTACGTTTATTATTTTTTCCCATAGTAAATAGGAAAGTATGGGAATTAGTTCTCAAAATTTGCAAGGTTTCAATGTGAGGTGTATACTGGAGCCTTTCCTCCAGGGTAATATATTCCCATTTAAGCCCAGCGCAGTAATAGCCCAAGTCTTCAGTTTTACCACTTTCTAGTTATTTGCTCGTCTATCTGAAAGAAGACTGGTTGTCTCAATCCATCAACCGTGCCAAGTTAAATGGATTAACACAGCACTATTCATGTCAAATCACTTCACAAAGATAACAGTATTAAATGCACATGATAGCTCGAGACTGTACCAGTGTACTTTTGGTAGGCTATAGCAATACCCCATGGAGGCTGGTACCCTACGAGCTTGCTTGATTGCTTTGACACATTCTTCGACAAATGCCAGAGACATAGCCTTAGAAAAAGGTATATCAAAATTCAAAGTTATCACTTGAATTAAAGACATCACACTTTTCCCCAGAATAAATTCTTATCAAACTACTGCTCCTGTTTTCTATCATGCAAGTTATGATATTATGCCTCCTGGCTTCCTATTCATTGAAGTGCACTAAGTTATTCGCTGATACCAGAATAATAATTTTTTAAAAAATTTTCTTTAATTTACTAATGTACCTGTCAGTTCTGTAAGTTGATACATATCTGAAATAACACTTCTGTACCTGGTGAAAGGACAGAGGTTTAAAACCAGAACAAGCAATACAGGGTCCAGGTACAAAAAATTAACTGTGCTAGTGATAGACACATTTCAAACTAATTCTAACACTGCCTTATGGCAGATTCTTTTTTTCCTCTATTTCTTACCTTTGCATGGGCTGCAAAGATACAGGTGGGCATATAGTGACTGTAGCAGAGAAAGCCTGCATGTTGCCAGAGGTCTGCAAGATCTCAAGAGGCGTAAATGCTGCTTGCTTTCTGTTTTTTTCACACTATATCCCATGGTAGTTTAAGGGAATTTATCCCTTAAACCTTACCAGGGTATTTGAGTTTCTGTAGTATATCTCTGTTCTTAGCTTGGGAAATAATTATAGTATTTAAAACTACCATGTCTAGCTAAGATGGTAACCAACCTGGAGCCCAAGTGTGTTTGCTATAGGAAGTCAACTGTCATGTATGAATATGCCTCTTCTCTTCATTTATCCCTCCCAGTTATGCTATTTTATATGTTAAAAATATTCTTTCATTCATTTAATCTTATTCTGGAAGACAGTGAAGCATTTCTCACAAGGTACTTAATTTCATTAGTCTTTCTGAAACAAAAGCACAGCATGAACACCCAAGTAGAAAAATTAAATTACTAGATGCAAGTCAGAGGAGGGAAGTGCCCTGATACCAGCTTTACAGACTGCAGACTCTTTATAAACTCATCACTGTGGTAACTAAAATTATAGCCAGAGTCCCAGTGACCAAAACTTTGTGCAAGGAGGAGCAAGACAGGGTGACCTACTGCTGTGGTGCTTCATGTGTGTCAGGAGAACAACACTATGTCAGAAATTAAAAAAGCTATCAATATACCAGTTCCATATGGTCCTCTTCTATTAATCAAATCGTTTCACTGTAAAATTGAACATTGTTCCTCTCTGAGGTATATTTTGACCCTTTTTATCTAGAATAGTCTCTGAAAGCCATGGCTGCCCAGGTGTTTTCCTTTCCAGTAGCTGAAAACCCTGAGATTGATTTATTTGCTTCTGAATATAACTGAAACAATTAAATGCTATTTCTCCTCTGAATAATGCTAATAATCAGCTAGATACATGCAAATTTCAGGAAACCTTACATAAAATTTCTAAATTTAGGCTTTATATGTATTTTAAAGATGTATTGTTTTGCTTTAGTGGGATTTCATCACCAAGGCCTTGTAATTTAAAGAAAAGTAAGTTCTTTTTGAATCCACTCAGCAATAGTAGTATACATCCACAATAACTCAGCAGAAATCAAAGTAATTCCTCTGACATTACATCAATTACAAGAAATAACCTTATACAATAAACTTTACAAATCATGAATAATTATGCCTCTACTCTCAACATAATTGCTCAAATTTGACCCACAAAATGCTGATATTCATCAGTTGCTCAAGCAAAATGTGTTTACACGGGTAGAGTAGGTTCTTGGATGGGTAACAAGATTTGCATATAAATACAGGATATTACAGGTAAAGTGTCCTGTGGTTACTACAGGAGTTTGGGAGTAAAATAAACTGGTTTGCAGTTTTGCTACTATCATTTCCAATCCTGTAAAGTGCTGGTTGCTCTCAACACCTCCCAAAACCAAAGCTGTGGTCGTTCACCCTATTGCATGTAATATAAAAAGTAACAGCGGATGTCGCAATTAAAACATCGGATATTAGTGCTCATGAGAAAGTAGCAATCCTAGCCCTGATGAGTGCTGAGAAAGCAGCAAGGTGCAGCCTGGAAACAGTCCTGAGCACCTTCCTACAGGAGTTTCGGAGTGGAGCAAAGCTACAACCAGGACTGAGTATGGCCAAACACGTAGCAGCCACTACTGCCATGGGCACTGCTGGTGTGGCAAGCCTGCCAACCTGCACAAGATGAGATGAGATTGCATGACCTCCAAATGCTACCACTATATGGATAATAGTAAAAAAATAATGGTATTTTTCATCTCAGGTGACACTCTGTAGGCAGAAAGGGGCATAAGATGTAGAAAAGTAATAAACATTATATTGGCTCTAGGCTTTTGTCAGTATTTCCAAGTTTGGAGACAATACAAAGCCTGATTGTAGGGTCATTCAATGATATTTTACTTTAAAGCTAAGCGGGATGGTAGCTGATGATAAAATTACTAGTCATATGTGCATTCAGTCAGCCATGAATTTAAAGGGAGTTGAGTGGATAAATCCCCATCCATTCAAAGCAAATCAAAGGTAGGATATTTGATTCTTCTCAAATGGTCCAGGTTCCATATTTCTGTGAAAAATTTCATGAAAAAACATATTGGATTTTTGGCCACCTTTGGGACTTCTGGGCTGGAGGTATTCTCACTTTTCGATTATCAGAAATGCTAATAATGGAAGAGCCATCAGCAATACAATGGGACAGCAGCGGTTTAGCATGGACTGGTGATAGAATTTCATCTCTTATAACATGAAGTCTAATTAATGTTAATATATTCTTTGAGCTAAATTGCACCCACTGTTTTGCATACAGAAGTACAGGAAAATATCATTTAATAGCTTCATAGATCAAAGTGCTGTGTGTAAGACCCGGGTACGCGCTATATGCAGAAGCGGCAGCTGCGGTGGGGTTTGCAGCCCCTCTTCCGAGTGAACACCATGACGGCACGTGGGAGGCGAACAGAGGTGCCGGGAATGGGAAGGCGGTGAGGGGACCTAAGGATGCAGAGGTGAACCCCGGTTGCCTTATGGATCTCACTTTATAAACAGCAGAGATGTCTGAGCACAGACATCTCATACAAATTATTTCTACCTTTGAGTGAGCCAAAAAGACTACGCTTGAGGTTGGTTTTAGAGACACTTTGCTCAGACTATGTAATAAAAATAAAGGATATGCTGTGGTAGTCTTCGTGTTAGCCCTATTATATATGCATTCTAGATGTCAGAAAACAATAATCCTAACTGTTGCAATAAGTTTAACGTACACCACATAATTAATATAATATAACGTAACGTAACGTAACGTAACGTA
>NW_010517782.1:0-46941 GCF_000687285.1 Phaethon lepturus
CCCCCTGCCGTAAACCTTTTGTACCTTCCGGCCCAAGGCCTTTCCCGGCTGTTAGCGCAGCCCCGGGGCTCCCCGCGCGGGCAGTCCCGAGCCCGGGGTCCCCACAGCGCGCCCGGGGTGGCTGCTCCACCCCCCGGCGCCTTGGGGCAAGGCCCTCCCTGGCGCGGAGCCGGTTCGGGTTTAGCTCTGGCAGGGCACCTTTCTGTGGCATCAGAGCAGAGCTATTCTCTTCCACAGGCGGCCTCCCCGCCTAATGCGCGACTTTTAGAAGATTAATATGAAATGGGATATTTACTGTTTCATCTACCGCTTCCCAGCCCAGTCCCAAGGCTAAGGACAAAAGCAACGGCGTAACTTGGCATTTCTGATCAGATCGCTGCCGGCCTCCCCTCCCCTGCCACTCTCCCGAGGTTTCTCAACAGCAGCATTGCCATTTCCCCAGCCGTCGCGCCAAGCCCACGGCCACACAAAGCTGCGTCAGCAGAAAATGAGGCCCGTGACACCCACAAACTGGTGGAAGGTGGAACCGGTTTCAGGCTGCTCCTGGGTTTAGAGAGCCAGCTGCCGGGACAAAAGACCATGGAAAATGTCCTCTACAAAGACTCACAGTAAACCAGAAAGATCGGCGGTGACAAAGCTGCCGAAGAGGTGGAAGCTGTAGCTAATTAGAAGGGCTGCTGCCTGGCTGCCTGGAACCCAAGGGTTTGTCTGAGAGACATTTTATTCTAATTTTCTGGGGCCTCGCCAGCCTTGTGTATTATGCCGACGTAGTTCATAGAACACAAAGCGGTTTCTCTTCCTTTTCTTTTGCTATTTATACCTTAAACACATACCTGTGTTCTCCATTAGGTCTTTTCTCTAGAAAAAGTAGGTGAAGGCAGGTAAGGAATAGAGCTGCAAAATCTTAACATATCCAGCATAAGTGGACACTTGAGAAATTAAAAATATTTTGCAGATTGACAATTATTTCAGTGCAGATTTTTGCATTAGGAAAAAGTTTTAGCATTTGAAATGGCCAGTTGCAACATTTTCCTTGTCGATTTTTCAGGTCAAAATTTAACAAAATTCCTGTTAAGGTCATTTAACTTGGCGTCTCCAAGTCAGCATCTCTCCCCCTTTCTTAGCACGTCTCTGTTCTTCCCCTGCTGGAGATAAGCTGGGGGATTTGCATGCTATTTTCTCACTGACTCATTTTCCAAACGTGGCCATTTAACAAATATTATTTCTGCAGGCAGCCATCCCCTTCAGATCCTTCATAAAGGAAATTACTCAATCAATAAAGTTAATTTTCACTCCCCCCGAAGCAGCCACCCACCCCAGCAGATGTTCAGAAACAGACTAAAACAAAGCCGGAAACGTACTCAGCTCCAAGCATCTCTTGCCAAGGTCCTCCTGCAGCTACGGTTGAAATTAATACTTTATCTATACTAGGAAGCAGTGCAGAGAGCAAGACCATGTTCTGCTGCTTTAATTAGCTGACTGAAAGATTAATAAACAGCCGTGGTGAGCTCTGGTCCATTCTTACTATATTTACAGCCAACCCACTTCTTCTATAAATATTGTTTTCAGGTTGGAACAAATCCGAAGGTGGCATTAACCCTCCCTCGGTGTCCCCTGGGCCCAGCACAAGTTACCGCAGTTGTGAAACTGGCCCGGTGGGACAGAGGAACTGGTCTCGCTGCCTTGTTTCATCCCAGGAGGAGGTCCACGCTGGAAAGGGAGCAAAAACCTACCTGGAGATCCTGAGGAAATCCTGCGGCTGCGTTACGTCAGCTTACGTATGGATGCCACTGGGGACACCCTCAAAACTTCTTGAGTAAAGTCTGTTTTTGCAGACCTGCGACCTGTGGCAAACGATGCAAAAAAGCATTAACCACAGGAGGAAAATAGACAACACCACCCTTTTTACACCTCTTTTGTTTGCGGTAAGAAAAACGAGGTTCAATATCGCATATACTAAAAAAGGGATCTTGGGATCTAATCTAATCTGCTTTATGTGACCATGGTGTTCATGGAGCAAGTCCAGACTTAAACTGAGAAAGCTTAGAATTAGGTTCTCATCCAGAAGGGTCTTACCTTGTCCAAATTCTTGCCACATGCAACATCCCTGACCCTAACATGTTGGCAAAGGCAGCACAGAAGTTGGCCTCAGTTTGAATTTCGGTGGGAGGCACACTTGGGTAGAAGGGGCACTGGTACCCTTAAGCAGGGTTTAGTGAGTGCATTAGCTGGCCTTAGATAAAGTTTGGAAGAAGGCAGAAAAATGAAGGTTTAAATTTAATGTTTAAGAACAAAACCCAGAAAAATTACAGTTGTTCTCAGGCATAATATCTCAAAAGGTTGTTAACAACTGAAGCAAGTCTCCACAGAGGCAGGAGGCACAGCGGAGGGGGGAAAAAGAAGAAAAAGCACTTGGTTATGGAGAAGGGGATTTCTTGGGGCAAACAAACATCATGAAATGACTCAGAAATGCAATACCAATGTAGAGCATCCATCCTTGCAGGATGTAGAGCATAATGTAAGAGAGGTGTGAAGGAACTGGGACCATTAATTGTAAACCGATGATAGGAAGCTAAAACCAAGGGGAAAATCACCGGTCAATGACAGCGGGAAAGAACGAAAGGAGAAACTGATCTACCTGCCTGCTATCTATTTACCAGGGTAAAAAGAAAATAATGCATTCCTAACTGAGCGTGGCTACGCAGGGCACTTGTAGAATAGACGTCTTCGCATGCCTAAAATAACTCCTGCCTGCGGCGTCGGGGTCTCGCTGCCCTAGGCACTGCGGATTACAGGTGCTGCCATTTCAGAGATGGAATTAGCCCTTTTCCCAGGGGTTTCTCTCCCGGGAGTCTTCTGGGCTGAAAGGCAGAGGGGGGCAAATCGACGGGCTCGGCCCTGTGCCGCAGGGCAGGGGCCGGGTGGGGGATGCTGCAGCCGCCCCGGGAACCCCTGCGGGTTTGTGCCACGTCACACGGGTGGGATGGGAATTTTCCAGAGTGGGAGCTACCTGGGGAGGATGCCCCATGCTTTGGGGGTGTGCTAACAGGGAAGGAGCGGTTGAGGGCTAAGACAGCTTTGCTTTCAGACCTTAGCACCCGCACGTACCTGTGACTGCTGGTTTAGCCGCAACTTCCACCCTGCTGGCACAACCAGCGCCGGGAGAGCTGCTTGCAAAGAAGTTAACCACTGTAACTTCAAGCAGAGCTGTTGCTATTAAAAGGACAAAGATATTTTAACGACAAACAGAGGAAAATATTCCGCAAGATCTGATAAGTCAGGACCTGATTTGATAGGAGATCCAACCTGAAAGGGTGGAAACTGGTAACACAACGCAGCTGGCATCTCAGATGGGTCTTCTGGTGCGGAGAGCAAACAGGATAGTTGCAGTTGCTAGTGAAATAAATGGCAAAAGCTCACGGCTTCCCAAGCCCGTTGGCTGCTTGAACTGAATTGGTAACAAAAGACGGTGAGCAAAATCCTTCCGCAGTTTAAACAAATACCTGTGACGTGTCATATTTCATGAGCTTAAAAGACGGAGGTCCAGCACATGCCTACCAACAGCTCCCGAATATCAATAACTGCTGTGCTCTCTTTGTCCTGCTTATTGCAGGGCAGCAGGGTGTCAGATCAATGCACTTTAGTTTTTCTACATAAGTACCTAGCGTAAAAGCTATGAGAAGAGTCCAGCTCCAGCTGCATCACCTGTTGAAAATAATAGATCCTGGAGATTAAGGATGTTTCTAGAAATCTTTACCACATCAGAGAGCTAGAGCTGCAAAGTGGTGTTTGATGTCTCATCCTGCCTGGGTATGGAGTCCATCTAACTAACACCAAGCTCCTAAAGGTCAGGACTGATGACGGACCGCACACAGATGGAGTTTCCAAACCTTGAGGTCACTCTCTACACCTCCTCCCCAGCTATCACAGCTGATCTACAGCAGCTGTCTCCTGCATTTAAGCTCAGTTTTTGCCTAACCACTGTAAAGGTATTATTTACAGTTCAAAATCCTGACTTGGACACATCTGAACCCAGGGAACGCTGCTCTGCAGTGATCATTAACAGCAGTAAATTCTGTGCTAACAGCTTAGGGCTCAAGTATTGTCTTTGTACAGGAAAAAGGCCAGATATTAATGAACATGGAGAACATCTATAAAACCAGCTCTTTTTTCTTTTTTTAATTCTGCTTTCCTTGGCTTCTACTTTGATGTAAAATCCAGTGAGTTATTTTTTAAATCTTTTCTATTTTTAAATCTTTTTTCTGTTTAATAAGACATTTTCCAATCACAGAACCCTCTTCCTTTGCTGCTGTCACATTTGCAGTCTCCCCATGCCACTGAAGGTCTCAGCACTAAGGGAGTAGCTTTGCTTTCTGGCCTTCTAGTATTGGGTTTTACCATTAAATTTAGAAAAAAAAAAATGCCTGGGGCTTTTGGGAAATTGTCAAAAAGTAATTTTTCTTTGAATGCAAAGCACAAACTCTCCAAATGCATTCCACCCTTGACAAAAGCATTGGGTGTGGACTAAAGCTAAACAAGCCTTGATCCATCTCGTTCTGGAGAGCCACAGAGGAGCTTTTCCTCCCATTCTTTGGGACGGATGCCCCTATTTTCTCTGTGTCCCACTCTGGAACCTGGACCTTTGCATACATCCACATTGCTCTGCTGTTAGCAATCAGCTGCGTGCTGTGCTGCTGCTCCCCATTCTTACTCAGAATCACTTCAGCATCTGGGCATTGCTGGCTTGCTCACATATTCATGGAAGTGGGGGAAAACCTTCTTGCCACCTCTCTTCATAAATTCTGTAGAAGCACAACTGGAGCGTCTAAAGTGCTGCTTGGAAGGGATCTATGACACTTCGAGCATTCTTAATGCAACCTTCATGGATCATCACTCTCCAAAGCTGGATTTCTCCTCCTTCTCTAAATATTACTGATGCATGAAGAGATACAGATTCAGTTCAGCTTCAGGTCCTCAAATTAGAAATGTCTATGTGCCTTGTGGTCTGCTGCATTAGAGGTGCTTGTACCTGTAGGCTTTGAGAGATGTGTATAATAGATCCTGTACTGACGTGGAAAACACATTTGACTTGCAGAGTAAATGGAAACAATAATCAGCCTCTGTGTGGACTACGTTTAGATAAGTTCTCTTAGCAGCTGGCTACAACCCACTATGCTTTTGCTCTTGGGACATGGTATCTTTTCTTAGAGGCTATTAATAGTATGAAGCACTATCTAGTGCTTACTTTCTCACAGAAATGTTTTATTTATATTCACAACTGTGCACTCCTTACTACATTATTGTCCACCGCTCCCACTCCCAAATAAATATTCTTATTATCACTGGTTGCTTGTGGGCAAATAAAAGCAGACCAGACCATGCAGCTGCTTCGTAACAGGTGGCTTTCCTTTCCCAAGACCTCCCTATGCTCCCAAAGTATTTAGCAACAAGAAACCTTTGAATCCACAGCCTCAGTCTCAGGTTGATGGCCACACCAAGCAGTCTCCTATCTTCTGCTGTAGCTAGGACATCTTTTTCTCTGTCTGCAATTCAATGGTAAGGCTCTAGGATGCCCTTCTACCTTTTTCAAGGTCAAATTCTTTAGTAACTCAATGCCAACAGTAGCTGGAACTAAGTCTAAGCTTCCTAGTAGTAAAATGTGAGGACATTTAAGAAACATAGTCATACCTGCTGGTCACCTATTTTAACCTGAGGCATGGCTTGGCAGCAGTTAAGATGATGAATGGTATTAAACCCCAAAGACTCTGTAATTTTAATAAATTAAAAATTAAAAAAATAAAATTTAAATAATTCCAACCCAAAGATTCTATAATTCTATGATTCTATGATCTACATACCACATCTTTGGTTTCATGCGGTTATCGTGCTGCAACATAACTCCTTGTGGTTCTCATAGCAAGTATAAAAAAATTAGATTATAGGAGCCTTGGTAGAAAAGAAGAACAGTGCAGATTTTATTCTTCATAGTATAATTTCTCTAAATATGCTATAGCATTGTTTATTTATTTATTTATTCTTGTATTAACACAAATTTCCACTAGCCTGTCACAATGACCAAACATTTTTTATTTCATATGCCTGTGAATATAAAAAAAAAGTCAGATTATACGGGTCATGCTCTGAACATGCACATTCATCCTCTCAAAGTATTAGCCAGAGAGCTCCTCAAAAATTGAAAAACAAGTTACATATTGCTTACCTCAAGCAGATAAGCAACGTTCTTCCATTTATTTATAAGGTACTCTGGATGTACCTTTTCACTCTAAGAAGAAAGATTCTGGCAATCAGCAGAATGAGAAAGGAGGGGGTAAGTTGACTGCTGCAAGTTACAGAGCTATTTACCAGCACAGATCCATGTTCCCCCCTCCTATTCTTCCAGGGATTTTCATTATGAGAGAAGAACAATCTGAGCTGAACATTTCAGAAAGAGAAAGGGTCTAGAAGAAATCTGTGGAACTGCTGATAATGCAATCAATACAGGAGATGAAGAAATAATGTCTAAAAACACAGGTGCTATTCGGGATGCTGTTTGATTCCCTTTCCCTTTCCTTTTTAATGGATTCAAATACAACCCAGAACTTAGAGATAATCGATGCCGTCCAGATAGCCAATTCTGGATGCTGTTCCATAGAAAATCTACGGACATATTTAACATAACGCAGGATAAAACCTAAGACATAGTCTATATACGATGCTATATAGTAGGTTTTACAATAAATAGTAGGAAATTCATTACTTTCAGCTGGACACTAGAACAAGTACCCTTTTTTGCAATGATAAAATCCTTTTACATCAAGGCTGGTGACAGTCAAATTGTTCACGTGAACCAGATTCAAGTTACTGTGTTGAATTTTGTAAGTCCTGTGGAATTAGGCAAGTAGCCCCTTATATCACAAGTAAATAATTTATATTTTAACATGAGTCATGCATTATCTGTCTCAGAAGAGGCTGTTAGATCTGCTGTTCAAAGCCATCTTTCTGCTGGGAGTTCTTAATGAGTTATAAGGTGGTTTACAAATTCAGTATCATGAACTAGCAAAGCACAGGAGCAGCACCGACCTTCCTGAGCCCACTTTTTAGGTCTTGAGAAATCTTGATGTTCGGTGCAGCATAAGGACAGGACGAGCATACCGAGTAGGCTCTTTACTCTCTGCATCACTTTCAGTAGTTTATAGGGAGGAGCATGGGAAAAAAACACCTTTTAGAAAGTAGTCAAGACAAAATCATACCACTGAGAAAGACACGGAGAGAAAAATTAAAGGAAGAATACCGGCTAGTAACAAGCCCTGCCAGTTCCACAGATGTACTAGGACATTAAAATCCGTAGAGGCTGCTGGCAGCAGGACTGGAAGTCTGCAGGGGCACTGACACACATGTTGTGCATCTTCAATCACCAAAGGATGACATTAAATCCAAGGAATTTAGAGTGTCTCCACAACAGGTATTAAGTACAGCTTTTCTTAAGAATAGGTTCATTATTGTAATTATTTTTCATATCTATAAATGCACTTACTGCAGTTATTTCTGTACTGCAGGAAAGGACAGAGCTTAACCTATAAATAGTTTCGAAAAGATGGACAGAGTGGTTTTGAATATAAGAATGTTTTCTCTTCCTGTGTTAGTTTAGTGGGATAGATGCCAATGCTTTTATGAATTATGAATGCAGCAGTCTTCTTTCCAAATGAAGATGTTGGAAGTCTGCCACTGGGACGAGGCGCTCGTATTACACACTGCCAGCAAATTTCTGTTTCTTTAATGAAAACTAGATTACTAAATCACTTTTCTTTTGAAAAACATTACTCTTGCCTATAATGATGTTGCATAGCATATTCTCCTCTAGAATAAAAGAGAAAAAAAGTAATCAGGGTAGAAAGCAATTTGAATCACAGTTCTAACACGGAAATTCATATGCTGTGCCCCTGATGTAAATAGCTGTTTGTATACCACCTACCTTCCTCCTTCAATAAAACATAATCCGGGTTTATGACTGATCAGGCACTTGTTACTAGTCATGCATGTTTTTTCCCCCACAATGATTCTCTTTTTAGCTACCTGAAACAAAGCAATTCTTTAAAATAATTTAATCACCAACATTTTTAATGGAAATCCTGCTTGAGGAAACACTGCTCCCTACTTCGGAGCAGAATTTTGCACTTAAACACGATTCAATTTCTGTTTCATGAAGAATGTAGCAGCATTATGTAGAAGCATTATGTAAAGTGGTTTTTGGTTTTTTCCACTGAGTGACCCCAAGTCTCAAGAACACTTTTAGAAGAAGGTCAAGTATTAGTCTGCGACCTTTGACAAATCTGAAGGTCAAATACTGAACAGGAAAAATGTTCAAAGCAAGCCACGCGGCTGCTCTGCGCCTGTCTATCAGCAAACGGCAACGTTACTAACTTACTAACAAGTACCAGGGAAAACGTATTTCACTTAATCATATGTACATATTGCACTATACCCTATATACCTCCACACCTTGTGTTCACCAGCAATCATTACCTTCTTCTGCTAACATCTAGATTTTTACAAGAGGACGCAAAATGCTACTTGTCTCAGGTCATTTTAGTTTGAGCAGCAACCCTTTCTACCATTTCCTGATCTGAACCACTTCTCAGACCTCACGTGGTGGTACTGCAGGTTTCGCAGCAGCATCTCAGATAAAAGGCATGAGTTTTTCTGAATAACACCTCTCCCTCCACTGTCTTCCTTCGCAATAACTCAGGACATAGTATGAAGACTGTTAGTTCACACCAAGGGCCCATTTATAAGGATACCCTCTAGCTTCCAATCTGCATGCACATTTATTTTATACTACCTTAGTTACAAAACCCCAACAACATAATAAAAGAGTAATCAGAATGTAAGTGCACAGAACAATAAATACTGCTGAAACCACATTAACTCAGAAAAACATCCAAAAGGGAGAGAACAAAAAAGGAAAAATAAATGCAACATGATAAAAAGCAGTGAAATTAGGTTTAAAAAGGTTGTGGCAGAAGCTCTATGGGATTGTTAAGCACCAAAACGTACTTTTTAAAAAAAGCCTCAAACACACAGTCACACTGTGTAAGCCACCTGGTTATGTTTTACAAATGGGGTGCCAAATCCAGTGAACTTTCATGTTAGGCAGGCTTTGCAGCCATGAAAATTAATGGTAACACTCCGTATGACATCAACAAGAATAAAATTAGGCCATGTAAGTACCTTCTGATTTTTCTATAAGGCAAAATATTACTGCATTCCATTTTCTACTCTGCATTTCTGTGAGTTGATAGGATGCTTGCATGATTATGATATAAAGCTAGAAAATGTTTTAATTCAAATATTATTACAAACTAGAGAGAAGTCAGATAAAACCAGAGATTTTTTATTGCACAAAATAAATTATATAGAAACAATGCAACAAAACAACTCGTATTGTAGGCTGCACAACAGATGTTACAACATGAATATATTTATTGCTTTGAGAAAGGAGCAATTCAGTGCTAGTAAGCAGATTAGTTATACTTCTTGCTCATCTAGATTTTTCATAAAATTAATCCAACTGGGCTAGAGGCATCTTGCAGCATAGGGATCAGACCAAATTGTCATTTGTTATCAGCTGTTATAAAGGTGCTGTGAACATTCTTGACATTAGCATGAAGCATTTAACATCACTGGTACCGAGCCATACAGGTAGTTACATAATTAGAAATAGCATTACATGTCGAATATATTTAGACACAAGATTCCAAAAGGCCCATTTACAGGGCGTGCACGAGCTGTTGTTCTAAAATAAATCTTGCTTGCAAACGCAGATGCAGCTTCGAACGGGCACGCTTCGCTCTACACCAAGAGGCAGGACCATGGGGGTTTGCCACAAGCCCCCTCGTACCAGCACTTCCCTTACCGAATTGTAAAATTTCTCACTAGTGCTAACTCAATTAGAGGTGTCTCATTTTTTCCAGGGCCACACTCAGCTTCTTAAGGATTTTACACAGATTAAAAAAAAAAACACTCCTTTGGTAGAACTGGGTGAAATTTGCACTGCTTTTTGAAATGCTTCAAAACACAACGTATTTGGTTCTTTAAAAGATACGGGACTGCAATACTGGTATTGCACTCGTAGGTCAAATGGATTGAAGTTTTTAAAATGCTACTTTGTGGACCCTGAGATGTTAACCCCCCATGAATTCATATAGAAATTAGCTCTTAACAAAAATGAAAACAAAGGACAAAATTCAAATAATAAAGCTCATCAAAACCTGATCACTCAGACCTTTGTGCAGCATGCGAGTAACAACAGTGCCATCACAGACATCCATAGCGAGTGAAATTCTCCCCCAATTTGACAATTTTGCAAGCATTTACTCAGCTGAGTTTGTAACAATGAATTCTAGTGCTAGTGTACAAACTCCATGTTGCAAAACTTATTTACTTATGAGAAGGTTAATATAGTAAGATTAAATTTAAGCAATATTAGCCACCCATGAAAGGTAATTCAGTGAGGAAGTGGGAACTCGGAGTCATTTCAAGTTGTAGCTTCAGGGATAACTAAAGAAAGTAGCTCCACTGAAGTCAAGCTGAAGAGCGTAACTCAGCATCAGGCCCACTCAAAATAACCCTGTAGAATCCCACTGAAATAAGTAAACAGATTTTGGATTGTACACTAATAACTACAAACAAATGAGGTCACCACTCTCTCCTGTACTTTCACAGAATTCTTCGTTTTACTGTTTGGTTTCTTTCCTGAAACTGCGTTAATCCGCTATGTTGAATCCAAACACAGTTAAGAGTGAGGTTTCAAATAGCCACAAAATATCACAAGAAATTAGTTATTCTGACTTTAAAAAAAATACTATTTGTACAAATGCTCAGGAACTTTAGTGATGCAATCATGTTCCATGCATATACCCAGCAGTAGTTTCCTCTGGAGGAAAGTAAGTATTAAACTTGACTAATGTGGCATAACTTTTCATCCAGGGAACTGTTTTTTTAAAATAGTGTGCACAAAATTCTGTCACCATTTTATAAAAACATTTATAATAAGATGCAACCGAATAACCAAATATACCCTAAAACTTCTGTTAGAACACAAACATCACAAAAAACCTTTTAGTATTTTTCAAAATTATTATGGAGTAGAAATGTTATAAGGCAGGATGAAGCTAATATCAAAGATGAAAAACAGCACCACCAGTCTATGTTTTGCAGTTAGCTTTCTGATCGGGCAGAAAATATATTATCGTAGTCAGATACAATTGGTTAAGGTAAGAAATGCATTTAGCCCAGCTGTACTAACTATACAGCTTCACACAGAATAAACATTCCATAAATCAAGAGAAAATGCAATTGAGCACAAAAAATAAAAATACGTAAGTGATTCTCTAAGCAGCATTTTGTTTTCTTTTTTTTTCAAAACATTAACATAGATAGATATTGGACTGATTAAATATCTACAAGTGCTTTTCCTTTACAAAAATACATATATTCTTAATAGTAGGATAGACTGTCATTAACAATGACCTGTGTTTTTTTCACTTCAATTTGAATGATTTATAAGCTAAATTTTACAACCACAAAAAGGTTTATTTGTAATATGATGTTATCACTTTTGACAAAAAGCTTAAAACATTTTATATTTTAAAACAAATTAGCAACATAACATCACAATATGTTCTATGAGCTCCTAAGTACTGTGAGGGCTGTTATATTAAAAAACTGGTAACTACTGATCAAATGCAAGGAAGCATTAGAACATTATTACTGCTCACCATAGGCTCCTTTCTTATCATAACTTGGATCACAGCTTATATAAGGACACTTAGGCCCCCATCCCAAAAAATATCCATTGAGAGTAACTCTGTATCATCATTCAGTAGCCTGGAACATCCAACAATTCAGGCTTTGCATTAATTTTAAAAAAGGTAAAATATTTTCCTTTTAATAGTTAAATCTGCAATAAGGGGAAAAAAAAAGGATGCACTGCTTCATGTTTATTCCAAGAAGCTTGTATTTGAGAAAAAAAATACAATCAGTCAGTTTTTAGAATGAAATATTTCAGTCAGCTAAATAATTAAATTGTCCTATTACTTTCCAGTTTAGTTTAGTTAATCACTATCCCAAAAAAGGAAATCAAGATATTTGGATTTCTTTACTCTTTCTATTTTATACTGCACAAGTAAAATAACCAACTTCTTCCTAATCAATTTTAGCAATGCCATTTGCTAAAAAAATATCTATAAAAATCTGTAAAACACACCTAACGTCTCATTATCCTCCAAGTCTGTCCTTTCCACCCTCCAAAATACCACTGAACTATGACTAGAAAACCCAAAAGTAGCTTGGTGCCCGTTTTGTGCTCTGGAAGGTTTACAGGATTGACAGCGCACGGAAGCTGTTTATTCGTCCACAGGCCAGGTATAGCAGACCCATCAGTAATGCAAGCCTTTGTGCTTTTCTTGGTGAACGTGAGCTATGACTCAAAGAGCTACTCTAGGTCCGTTAACTCAACCTTCATGCTACTCCTCTTGGTGGGTTTTTTTTTTTTCCTTTTCTATTTTGTTTTGGAAACTGCTAGGTGTGCCTAACCCTTTAGCTTGCTGACAGAGACAGCTACCACCAGTTAAGTTCTGCCTGACTGATTCCAGGTGTAACTCTTGACCACTGCACTCCAGAAAAGTGTCAATGCCTTATTCCGAGCCAGTTTCTGAGTGGCTGTACCTTTGGTATTAAATAGGTCCCTTAAAACTATTAGGCAATGAGATTATCCATAAAAATAGTTTATTTAAAAAAACCAAACCAAACCAAAACTTTTTTTTGTGAACAAACTAAATATCTGACAACAAAGAGTAATTTTAAATCAATCTGTATGCGATATTTTTCAGTAAAATGGGAGCGTGTTTCATTTTATCGCAACAAAATTCATAAGACAACAGCAACAATGCCAACTATGCTCAATATAATACAAAACACAATTTTAGGAGCAGAATACCGTCGTAAAATGTGCCTCGCACTTTGATAATAAACACCTTTATTACAACTTCATTCGTAATACAAACCTCTATGTTAACTAGCAGCACAAATGTGTTACTGTTGCAGCAATTTTGTATATTTAATAGCAACCTACTCTCAAGTTTGCTTTCCACTCACTACCATGAAGAAAAAGGAAAATGCACAGTAACTACTTCTGTTCACCTCATCCTGTCAACTGTCACATTATTAACCTTGTTAGAAGCATTTGCTAAAAATACACATAAAAGTTACTTCAAAGAAAAGTACGCCTAATGGTTCAGATAAACATGCAAAGTCAAACTAATGCCTCTCTTTGGTTAAAATGAATGTAATTACAAAAACTTCCACTTGTAGACATCTTTCATTCCAGAACATCTTCTCCATCCTGAGCCTACAGGACTGTGTCTCTTTCTACAAGTACAAAAGGTAGCCGTGACATTTCCAGGCATCTGTTTCGCTGCCACAGATCTAAATTGCTAAATAGAGAGTGAAACAACATCCTTACTCAACTGTAGTAGCATGCTACCTGAATTCAGAAGATTTATGGCACATACCTTGGATGAAAGAATCTGTCAGAAATTAATCAATCAATTTACTATTCTGGAATCTGATGTTTTAATCTGATCTACAGACAGCGTAGACAGTAGTTTAAAAACAAAATTAAACTGGTAGATCTGCTTATGAAGAAAAATATATTACCATTATAAGATTATCTTCTGGAGGACATTCCTACAGAAAGATGTTTCAGCTGAGATCTGAAGGCCAGACTACCCATACGCGATAAAACTAGTGGTAAAAGGGCAGTTGGAAGCTTTTCACATTTCCTTTAGGGTGAATCAATCCCCTTGTGTCTTGGATCAGACTGCAATCCTTCCTCAAACAAGTATCTTGAGCTGAACACCTTGTGGGAGCATTACCTTGTTCAAACCGGCTATGAAGGATTCAAAATGCAGAACTGCAAAAACTTTGCTGAAATCCATGACAGCTGCCTGGCAAACCAAACCTATGACCTGATTCCTCCTGTGCAATTTCTCCTTTATAACTCCTCGATGTTTCTACTTGTTGGGCATGAAATGGGGCGGGGTATGGGAATGGGCAAAGGTTGTGTAAGAACCCAGAATTAAGTACAGGACAGAGGGTGCCTGAATAGAATTTTAACTGAGATAATCAATAAAATAACATAGCATGAATTAAAATGAGAGGGCAATATCCTGCAAGTTAAATGCATTTTCGATGAATCAAACAGATGCCTTCAACCTGGCTAGGTTAAGTGAAGAAACTGGACCAAGCTCTTGATTTATGCAGTTCTGTGTTTATGTATTTGCTATGCATAGGCATATAAGTCTTAACTGCCTTTGTCTTTTCCAGGATAAAAATGAGTTTGATCAGTCCATGTAACTGACCAGTATTTCATGTAGCCCCTGTATAAACAGGGCTCAATCTGTTTATTTTGAGACTTAAGACTGCCTTTGAATAACTATCTGTTCTCTAGTATTTCTACCAGAATTAGTACCTGGCTGAGCTGGATGCTATTCCTTTTGTTGCAAGTCCTCCCAAGAATATTTTTTTCTGGGGAGTGAATGCCTCCTGGTGTCTTCAGTGACATGAAAATGTAAAAAAACCCACAAATGGAACAATATAACTGGGTGATTGGTTCAATTAAAGGTCTAAACCATGGCCTACTTTGTTATTTTAGAAAACATCAGAGAAGGAAAAGTTGTTTACTTCTCTCACAAAGTCATGTCTAACAATTATACATGGGGGAGATGAGATGGAACTCTGGACCATCACTTTGTCTGCAGCGGAGAACAAGAGCCTAGCTTATATCTAAAGAGAATGTGATCAACCTCTTTTCTCCTACAGATATACTGGAACTGTTTTCAGTAACTGCAGAAGAGAAAAGTCAAGTCAAATTGTTGGAGCCTAAGGAGAAAAAAGACCAAGATCCAGAATTCAAGGGTTCCTCATGCAGAAAATGAAATAATTTCAATATAAAAGTAATTCTTTTCATATAGTTTCTACTGAGATAGGTTTTTTTCAATTTTAAGTTATCTAACAGAACACATTTCTTTTTCTGCTTTTTCCCATGAAAGAAAGCTTTTAAATATAGCACATTTATGAAATATTCTTGCTGAAAATATTAAGACCATAGATAAAATACAGAAGCAAATAGTACCCTGACAAATGCAAATAATGGGCTTAAAAGGTATTCTGTAAATAATCAGGCACTTTGCTTTATATAACATTTTCAGTAAAGTAAAAATAATACTTTTTAGAAATTTTTTTTTACATAACTGCAAACTAGCTGAGTATGCACAATACACTTCTAGCACTGCATACTCCTAGGACTCAAATCCTAGCAGCTTTCATATGAACAGTACCTACTATAGTGATGAGTCACTTAGATTATTGTAGCAATATTATTTGGTATTTCATCCAAATAAATATATGTTTATAGGACTAGGCCCTTAGCTACGAGCAGTGTAACAATGCATGATGGAAGATAAATTTCTTGATTAATCATCTAATTCCAAATTGTTTGAGATATTATAGGATCTCGCTTGTAAAATCTAGCTTGCAGTTTGTTACTAGACAAATGCAGCATACAGCTATGTTCCACACAAAATTGCTTATGACTTTCATTAATGAGTTACTCCAGAGTTAAAAAGCACAAACCAGTTTTTCACTTTTGGGGGGGTGGGGAAAGCACCAAATGTGCTAAATAAGAGACAGCAAGGTCAGGCAGTAGTGCAGAATTTTTTAGGTCTTAGTCCTCTGCAGCTAGGCACTGCCAATATGGGAAAGCCATAGAAACACAGTGTCAGCAACGCTTATTTTATATTCCTAGTCTTTACAAACATGCAGTGGTGACATTTTGCCATGGAAATGCTCACAAGTGTGACTGTACACAGTAATCTGCTCTAGGATGGCATATGGTGCAGCCTGAACGGAATGCTTAGGTAGTCATTTCACTTTACCTCCTCTTTGGCACACAGGAATCTGTACGCGCATTCTCATGTTCCTATGCTGTTCAGATAGTCTTAATTGGCACAAGTGATTTAAATATGCCTATCTGTAGACACATGGCACATACATACTATACGGAAGAGAAATTTCCTGTAAAAAAGGCAATGCCCGAGTTACACAAGCTGCCCAGATAAGATATGTATTTCACTGGTACTTCACCGCTACAAAAACCATTAAAGTATAACACGCTCAGGCACCATGCCGTCAAATCAGAAACGCATAATGTGTAGGTGGCTAGATCATATGCATTTAATGCCACGATTCTCAGCTGGGAACATTAAAATCATATCTGTCAGTATTTTCCATGCTTAAAATGAAGATGTGCCTTCTGCAATCTAACTTTAAGTTGCAACAAGAAAATACCATGAATTAAACCAACGTCCAGTTCTGGTCAAGAGAAATTAATGGTTCTCTGAATTGTGAATACAGAAAGTCATTAAACAGTCAAATCTTCTGTTAGTTGTCACTCAGAAGCAAATACAAAGTAGTCCAATTTCAGGGGCCCTGTTAGGTTGGTGCAAACTGATAACTGAAAAAGGATTAAAAAGGATTAAAAAGAATGCGTTCTTCTGTTTTAAAAACAGGTCTGTTCAAATTTGGCAATACAAGCAAGCGCAATTGTTAAGAAAAAATTTGTCCCCTGAATCAAGCAGAAATTATGCTTAAGAGTACTACTTTTGTGATAAACTGTAACAGGCATTTTATCTCAAGTGAATCTACAGTGAAAATTCTGTTATAAAAACACATGAAATATATAAAAACTGTAAGGTGTCATTTGTATGTGCATGTAAATATTTACAAATAATATCCTATTTCTACTGTACAAAACAACTGTATATACTAAAGAGAAGAATGATTTGCAATTAGAACACATGCTCTGCTCTTCCAAGCTGCTCCATGAGAAGGACTTCTATATACACAAAGAATCTATTTTTCTCTAGAGACTCTGCAGAGAAGAGCCCTCCCTACATGGAATATCTTCCTGTTTCTGTCAAGTAGCACATCATAGACCGAACGGGCAAAAAGACGACCGCTTCCTGCAGCCAGCAAGTGCACCCCTTCCCATCTACGGTGTGGGCAAACCAGTGCCTATGCCAGTCAGCACGCTATGCCTGCAGAAATGAGCAGCAGCTTCCTAAACGCTTTACTTTCCCAGGTTCATCGGCATCTGCACAATATGTGCAACCATGACCTGCAATAGCAGGTTTCCTAAACAGACCGCTGCCAACAGCATCTTTGTTTCTGCATGTCATATGGGCTTTGGAGTGCAATGGTAGAAGTTAACCCAACCATGTATGGATCCCTCAAGTCATCAATGTGAGAACTCCTACTAACATTAAAGGGGCCAGATTTAAGCTACAACATGCTTTCTCCTACAGAAACACACTAATGTACATGAACAAAAATTTACAAAGGAGTTACAGCCTTGCATCTATCTTTTATACTTGATCCCAAGATAGAATTTTCACTTTGTCTTATCTAAGTATGATTAGTCCACTCTGTAGTATCTTCTGAAAAGTTGATTTGGTTCCTTTTTGCTGTATGCAAAAGGCGTAAGAAAGTAAGTAGTTATCTACAATACTAGCAGGCGTGTATTAAAGTAGAAATTACATAAAGGTACTGAACTCTAAGTATCTCCACAGAATTTGAAGTGAAAAACTCAACTGACTTAAGCAGAGCAAAGACAATGGAAGACTACAGAAAACATATGCATTACTATGCTCCCTGCAACATTACCAGAAACCTCAATAAGCATTCTATACTAGAACCATTACACTTGCAATACCTAAGGCAACAATCACTTTTTATCCTGCACAACCAGGTCTTAGGAAAAAGACGACCTGAACAATTATTTTGGTCAGACTGCTTATCTTCAGTATTGCATTACCTCTAATTTTCGGACATATGAATGAAAATTTCTGTAATGAATGATAAACTCCAGACAGTCACAAGAGATATATAATGTAATTAAAGCTATCTATTATTTTTTTTAGCATATTATATACCTCCAACCAATCTTAAAAGGAAATGCTTAGTATGAAAGGCAATAATTCTGTAAAAATTTGCCTTGGCTGGAATCTTACAGCGAAATTTATTTGTTCCATAGTCACTAACATTATTTTTAACTTCCTTTTTATGGAGGTTTTATCAGAAGAAATGTAATCTGACCAGAAGCCATTTTCCAAAAATAGCTAGTATCCCAAATTCCAATCTTTAGGGAAACCATAGAAAAGTGCAATCAAAGGCTGCAATGCTTTTAAGCAATATTAGCAGAATCTACTTAGAAGATTTAAAATTACTGTTCTGAATTACCATGTTCTACATCTCTTGTTAAAGATAATTAATCTTCATTCACTGCAAAAGGACTGTTGCACACTCATGAGTGAGCTATACCTGGACCCATGAGAAGCTTATCAAGAAAAAGGTAGTGGCCCAATCACCACTTTTCTAAATATATCTTCTATACAAAATATTTTCAAGGTATAATCCTTAGTTATTTGTACAGTACTCTATGATTTAAACAACAATATTCAGTAAAATAGTAAGTGTGTGAAACTGCAACACCACATGGAATGAGCACTCTGCCATTTTGCTAGTGTAATCAATATTAGGACCAGAAAAATTTTCTAACACGCAAGCAAAAATATTCCGTAGTTTTTGAATCTTGACTGTACACTTCATGATTTTGGCTATGATTTGCAGCACACTCGTAAGATACACAACTATCTTATGCACATTTCAGTAGCAGAATGGCACTTGGCTTGCTCTAATAGAAACAGCAGAGATGCAACTGACAGTTTTAAGAAAGACAATGTCCTTATTTGCATGCTGAAAATCTGGTTGTGTCCCCCTAATCCAGGCACATCCATTCATTGTGCAATCTGTCGATGGGTAAACAAATAGTGCAGGATTCATCTCAGTGGGATCTGGCCCTTTGGTCTAACCGAAGTCAATTCTAGGTCGATACTGAAGTACCATAGGATAAGACTAAAAACAAAAGCAAGAGAAAAACAACAACAAAAACAGACAAGAAAACATGAAGACATAATTCATAAACAAGACAAAGAAAATGCAATTAAAGATTGGTTTAACAATAGCCAGAGCTTATCCCTAAGACACACATATATGGCAATCAGTTTTATTTATATGAAATAACTCTATACATTTCAACAGTTAAATCCATACCTGTACTTGAAATCTACATTTAATCTTCAAGTCAGTTAGTAGTAGTTATTTGTCATTAATATAAAATTCCTGTATCTGCTTTTATATATTTCATGTTTTATATGTTTTACAACATATATACTTCGAGTGCTCAAACAACTCCTCATTTCTGTGTTGCTGTGTCTGAGGAAAAGCTATCTGGAAATTTTATACTTTCTAAAACAAAGTCCATTTATAGGTGATGTACTTTCTTTGATTTTCATATATACAGAGGTTCCATAGCTATACCAGTAGTCAGCACTAGTTAATTGGAGCCAAGCTACTCCGGTATTAAAAAGGAAAAAAATGAAAAAAAGATCAGGTCAAATTGCTGTCAGCTGAATAGCTGAGAGATGAGGGCTAACTTCTCCCCCAAATCCAAACTCCTCAACTTCAGATCTAGAAATACATTTTTATTAGTTCTTACTGGAAAAAAAAAAAGAAGGCGAATAACTGCTTGGATCCCTGAATTGGACAAAACTGTTGTGGAGTGAGAGGCAAGGGTAGATGTGTTGCCAGAAGGTGCATCTGGACACTTGTTGCTAAAAGTTCTGTTTCACTAAATGTCTTAATTTTTCAGTCTGTCAGCATTTCATTTAAATCTGATGTTTTCCTCAACTTTATTAGGATACTGGGCATTTTCTATAGCATAAAAACCAGTCTTATTGCCTCAGCAACAGTATGGGCTTAACTACCTCTTTGCCACAGGGCAGGGGAACATACCTAATTTAAGTCTTTTTTTAATTGCAAATTTGGAATTATAAGGAATTATTACAGAAGCTATCATTAAAAGCAGAAATATTTTACCGCATCCTTCAGACACAATACAGATGAACTTCAGTGACCAAAACAGAAAGATATAACTGCAGAGGCCTATACAGGTTAATAAACTTTCCATGCCATGGTAGTGAAATGATCACCAGAACTAAATGTGATCATACTTGCTGGGGTTTTACAAACTGTAGTGCAAAGAAATCAAAACATAACCCGAGAGCTATTCAACTGTAGCAGAAGCATTTAGGAGAGAAGACAGGGAGCACCATATGTAGTCTGCATGTGCAACGAACAAACATATATTTGTAGTATCATAAATTACTTGGTCTCTGATTTTTTTGCATAGGATATGACTATCATTATTTAAATGCTATTTCACATGTTTTTCATTTTGATTATAGAAATTGTATCTAAAAGTACTCATCTCTAACTGGAAGTGCACGCAGGCAGAGACAGAGCAGTCACCTCACTGACACTGCCACGTAAACCAGTGAGGCTCAGTGTTTTTGCAAACAAAAGTACAAACCAATTGTGCAGATAAAATGCACTATGCTGGAACAATTCTAATTATTGAAGTAGGCATGACTGCAGTACGTCACTCCCATCCATAGTGAGGAGCGGCCATCTATCATTAACTAATTTCTTGCTCAAGCAAAAATATTATTTCAAACTTCCAAAGTAACTTCTAGAATTTAGTTCAAATCCAAATTCCGAATGAGGAAACAGAAATATTGTTTTGTATAGGTATGAACCAGTTTGATCAATGAAATTTAGAAATCAACTTCAGTTTGCAGGTTCTGGAGGTTTTGGTCTGTTATATTCTAGAGATAAGGCATTATTCCATTTCTAATTTTAAAAGATGTGCAAGGAATACAGTATGAGAAAAAGCTAACATTTCTTCACTCCTCTAAAAAGGACATATCAGTTGCCATAAAGAGATGAAACCAATGTAGTCTCTTTTGATTCACATTCTGCCGTTTTGATCCCTTGTCAGGGACTGCCCAATGCTACTAGTTAGAAGGATGAGCTAGGAAGAGGTAGGTAATCCTTCCAGACCGATGCAGATATCGTCCTGCAGAACGATCTCTCTCTAACAAAAAGATAAATGGCCTAATGTAAAGTAAAAGAAACCCCTAAATCTTTTGAATGGATTCTATTTATTCATTCAATAAAGCTTTCTCTGAATGAACAAAAATGCCCAGGCCTTGTTCATAGAGTTTCAGCACTTTGTAGTGAGGAATGAGAAAAACTCCACAACTTGGATTACAGTTGAAGTGCTGACAGGACCTTAATGACTGTAGTATGTACAGTCGTGAGTGCCTCTTACCTGATAGAAAGTGCCATCCTGTGAGCAGACTTGCGAAGATGAGCAGTTCTGACACCGAAACTGCGAAGGAGATGATTTTCTGATCAGATAAGAGGCATCCACAGCTGGACATATACATTTACCATTTAATGTTGGGTGTTGTTTTTTTTTTAAATGTTCAAATGTAAAGCTTAAAATTAATTTACTTATTTAAAATGGGGAAGATTTCTCTAGTGAATAAATGGATATTTTCCTTTTACTACTCTACCTCTTGTAAGGTCCACGGGTGTGCCAGTAAAAAAATTCATGATGAATAGTACCAAAGACAGACATAATGGATTTACTTGATCTTCATCCAAAAGAAGAGATTGTTAATTAATTACCATTGCAACTTCTGTTTTCTAACAAGACCCAACACAGTTACAGAAAACAAAATCATAGAAGCCCAGATGTTACTGGATTTATTACCAGTACAATGTAATGTTTACAGGTTTTAGTTTGTCATCTTTGACTTCAGGGGAGTGATTTAAAACTACATAAAGGAAAAGATTAACACATACTTGACTATACTATGTGTATGTAAACACAACTTACAAATTTAATCAAGGGTTGTCACCTCTTATATTCACTTAGTGTCAAAAACTATAGTTCTGAGATTTTTAAAAAAATTTAACCAGTACAAATAATGTCCTTTTTGTCAAGATGCTAGTTAACTGTTGTTTCCAAACCAATGCAACTCCCCAAAGTCTCTTTGCAGGCAGGGGCGGCAGGATTAAATGCCATGAAAGAATTCCATTATCACTAAAGTTTTTGCCTCAACACTTACTTCCTAACAGTACAGCCAATGCTAACAAACATGTAAGATGGCAACCAAATACCCACTGGTTTCACGGCAGTATTGGAAAAAATACTACTTAAAACTCCCTTTTTGGTGCAATATTGGGGTGTCAGCAATCATCAAATTTCCGTGCAATATTACTTTCAAATTTAATGAATGCTTGCCCATATACATTAATTCCCCTGATTTCTATCAAAATCTATCCCTCCCCCCTCCCCTCTTTCAAATTAAGGTAAGAAACTTGTGAATTGTTAACCCTACAGTGTGCTTAATCCTCTGTCTGTGCCCCAGTGCTTTTTATTCTGAGTACTAGGAAACAAACAAAAAAAAAGGTACAGAAAGCTAGGAATTTTCTACAGATCGGTACATTAACATATGTTAAGTGCTTAACCTTAGCTGCACTCCAATATAGCCTCCACTCGTAGTGATAGACAACAAATCTGCATCTACTACAAAGCAATAAATAGTGAAGAAAAATCAACAGCCACACACAAACAAATGTATAAAAGAAAAGGGGATATGACTTCTAACAAAAAATTTTAAATATACGAGGCTTTATAAGGGCTACTAAATCAGACTGAATATCAGACCTGAAAGAAGTGTCTTTTAATAAGTTAGATATTGCAGTTCTAAAATATACACATGCAGCAAGGAAAACCCATTTAGCTGTTTTATCTGGATGTTCATGTTATACATGAGTATATGGGTGTAGTATTAACAGAAACATTAATAAAACAATTAGATTTTGCCAATAATTTTTCAGTGTCACTTTCAGTTTACTGACTGAATAAAACAGATTCTTAATAAAGAACTGCTGGATGCAGATTCCCCAACTATCCTAACTCAAAACGTCACTAAAAGCAAATTTGCGGAAACAGAACAAGTCTTTGGGTTTTCAGATACTTGACTTAGAGCAGAACTTGCATGTAAACGTTGTATACCCGCTATTTTTAAGTTGCAGAATCTACACAATATATGTGCCGCAGGGTTTCATTCATAGGGTTTAACATAAGAAATCCAGAAAACATGCAAAATGCATTTTTAAATAAGGGTTTTTTGAAGGGTCACAAAATATATTTTGGACCAAGCTGTGAAAGCATGTATACTCTGTATAATAAATATACCAAAACATCATTTATTAATAATCTAACAGTATTTACGTTTTCGCCTCTTAGTCTCCATCTTGTCATATAGATGAATTCCATGGTATGATCCTTCCCCATGATTTCTCCATTGCATAGTACATCCAGCTTAAAATACAACAGAACAAACAGTCAGACAAGGGGAAGCAAAAATTTTAATGTCTAAATGAACTCCTAAGTGAATCTCAGAGTTAATCCCTCAAGTCCTATCATTATACAATAATTCCATCAGACATGTAATCAAACCTGGATAAATAAAACCTGCTGACAATATGCTAGTATTCTGCTTTATTTTTTCACTTTTGTGTTTTCAATTAAGGTGTGAACAGAAGAACTCCTGCTAAACTAGTAGACAAACACTCCCTATATTTATCAATACTGCACAGAATCTGTTTGAAGAGAGAGCCTCATGCTATATTTTGAAGGCCTTCTGCTATGTCACCGCTTTTTCAAACATTAAGATACAAAACAGAAGTACTGTAATTTTCATTTAAAAAAAAGTTTGAAAATAACTATAAATTAGAAGAAAAATGCGCTTCTGAGTATACAAACATGATTCTTCAATAACTGAAGGCAAAAGAAAAAGTAATGATCTTACTGTGAAAAATAACTGGTTTAAACTGTATTATAGCATTTTACTTCTATCCCCCACTGAAAATGTATGACAACTCTTTCATTACTGTAGCCATAATGTTTTCTGGATTTTAGAGGGGAAAAAATGTCAAAATTTTAAAGTAAGCAGATACTATGTAACACAAGCCATTAAGGTGCCAAAGACAGATTAAATCAACATAAGTAGCAAAACCAAATGACATCAAAATGACTGGTCAGCATGTCATGATACTGTGGCAAACGCTTGCAATAACCTGTGCACCTAACCTAACTCAGCCCTACCTCTGACCAAAGCTGGGAGGCTGCCCTTTGTGCGAAAGGCAGCCTGCAGTTCGTGCAGTCATTGACTCCTGTAAGAGAACTGGCTGAAGAAATAGTCTGTGCTGAGGTCAAAATTCCTGTATCCTGGGCAGAGGGGAAGCAGAGGCAGGAGTCTCACACTTCCCAGCTCCACCCTGCATCACAACTTGTACCATGTTAGGAAATGGCCCCCAGTGAACAATCTTGGCCAAGATCAAATCACTCATGCAGCAAAGACCCTCTCCATCAAATTCCACCTAATTTTGCACCTAATGCAAAAAAAGTATCTGCATTTTGAAAGATTCAAATGGTATGGCTCCTCATTTCTTGATAATTACTGGATAGTTTCTTACATCTAAAGAAAATGAAGCTGCAAGAGTAATTGGGTGTATGCTAGTTGAACTCTCCTTTTCCCCAGTAGCTAGTAGCCCAAAACTGTATTAAGTGACTTTTTTATTAGCCACATGGAAAGGGAAAGCATTTATTTTTTACATAAAAATATCAAAACCTAATGTATCTGTTTCTTCACAGATAAGCAACCAACTGAAGTTACTAGAATTATATGAGTTCCTTGATTAGCAACTTTAGTCACTATGATAAAATGATCACCTCTCATTTAAGAACAGAGAATATAACTTGGAATTTTGCACAGTGCTTCCTGATTGGTCTAAAAAAATATTCCTCAGGTTCAAATATCATTAAATTTCATAAAAACCTAATATTTGGGAGGGAAATAAAAGTACAAGCATCATTCTTTCAAATGTACCTCATAAGAACTTGGAAGTTTTAATTTTAAGCTGAGAAACTTTTTGATAGTTCCCACGGTCACTCGAGTAGAACAGCGGATAAACTTCTTCATTAAACCCTGAAGAAACAGCAATAAAACAGAAAAAACATATTAGAAATTTTGGAACATGTAAGCAATCTTTAGTTCAAGAACAGCTGTAATTGATTTTTCAACCAGTAACCAATTTTACTACCCTCACTTCTAATTCATAATGGCACCATAAGTTCATTTTTCTTCACTTTTTTCCAACATTTACAAGATGACAAACAAGTTCATTTGACCCATCTCCGGTTCTAAAGAAATTTCCAAAAGATACATAAGGGAGGAAAGAAAAAAGCTAAAAACAACCACCCACCAAAACCCCCAGAAGAACTTAAATAATCTAAGTGGCTGTGTTATTAACACTGGGGGTCAAACAGATGTTACATTTCTCAGAATTTCTTCAGTCCTTGAGAGAAAAAGGAAGTCAAAACACCCTTAGATAATCTTGTAAACTACAGGGAAGCTACAAACCTGAGACGTGATCTATTATCACCGATCCTGTGATCCAGAACCTAGTAGTTTTGATTCAACAGGAAAGCTGGAAATCTGAGACTCTTACACAGTGATGGAGATACAGATTTCTTACTGTATATAGCGTAAGCAGTCAGTGATAACTGATTGCTGAATCAAAACTTTCTCACCGTGTAAGAACTTCCAAAATTATACATGCAACATAGGACACAGAAAGTATAAGTAGTGTTTTATTAGACACATTTTTAATATTTTTTAAATTCTTGCCTTTGTAATTTAATAAAACATTACTAAAATCTAAGAGGATTTCCAAACACTGTCTTCTAGACTCAACACCATTAGGTAATCTTTCCTTTAGTAATAGAAAACAAATATCCCTAATTCTTAAAACAGCAGTTAGCAGGTATTGCTTTACATGTTTTACAGATGGAAGTGACCTGCCCAAGGCCACAGACAACACGTCAGTGTCAGAATCAGGTTTACAGCTCAGAAAATCTGGATTCCAGTCATTCAGTGCACAGCATATCTGAAAAGCAGCTTCACGCTGGCATGGTTAAGATAGCAACGCTGAAAGCGTAAGGCAGCTCACCTACAGCTAGCTTTTTAAGTACCTCTGTGGTATGCTGTAATCCGTTGTGTAATGCCGTTATATACCATCAAGGCTGTAGACTACAAAATTATAATCCATTAAAAAAAAAAAAACCAAACAAAAAACACTGTCACAGATAGATTTCTATATGGAATTGTATTTTTTACAAAATTCCAAGATGCATTGAAATTTGTCAAACAAAAGGACTAAATAAGTGTGGAAGTGGAGACAGGTCACCACATTAAAATTTATTGTTAATGGTTATAAAATGATTTTGTTCCTGTAAGAAGCTATTGTGCCAACAATAACAACAGAATAGATTATCTTTTCTACTCACTTTGACTACATTATCTCCTGACTGCCCATTGTTGCGTAAACAGTCGAGGCAGATAGCAATCTGCGGGTCACTCCTGTGATAGTCTTTATCTTCTTCATTTTCATCACACTCCTCATCTACTTTGGGTTTATCAGCTTTTGGGCTTTCATCTGTAAAATATGAAGATCATACTATTTAAGTGCAAGACAATCAGAAGTCACAGTAGCAACAAACACATATTTAAAGTAATACTTCATTTTCAAAAGCACATTTTTTCTTCAAATTAACTTTATATAATTTTAATTCAGTACATTCTTAAACTGATCAATTTACAAATCTCCGAAAACAAAGTTTTACTATTAAAATTTTAATGTAATATGCAAACAATAGATTTTTATGTGACAGAAAATAATTAGGCTGATGGACTACTAATGGTTATGGCTGTCTAGTTCCGTTTGTGTCCCATGATTAAACCCTTGCAACTGCACATGCTCAAGATCACTCAACCACGTACACCTACTCTATGGTGTGGCAGTTCACTGCCAAAAATACTGCTTTTAAATAAACCATGTTTATTTATCTATTTAAATAAACTAATCCCAACACTTGTATATCAAAGTAACATGGGCAATCAATTCATATTGACTGACTGCTGCAACAACCAAACGGAGACAAGTTCCTGAAACGTTATCATGAAGTAAATCAAGGGAAGATGAAACTTAACTTTCATCCACTTTTGACCTGGTCTAAGTAATGTCATTGTAAAAACTCCACATTTCTCTCTCCAGAAGGATTTTATTGCTAAATAGCCATACACTTATTTATTTCCCTTGAAAAACAAAAAATATAAAAAAAGAGGAATGGTCCTCATATTTTTTGGCAGAGCACATATATCCTATGTAATCACATATACCATGCTATCTCTTTTCACTGATGCTGTTACATGTTCTGTTGATTCCTGGTTTAAAAATCTAACTCTGGAAAAAGTACCATCTCCCACAGTTTTCAAAGGTTTAGCAGAGTTGAAGACTCAAATGCTAAGACTAGCAAGGACACCTAGATAAGGCTGCAATGTGTGTAAATAATAACCATACAATGAACCATAAAATGGAGTAATTTTTACAGATTTGGAATACATTATACAATAACCCTATATATACATCTGCTTTTTTCCTGTATCCCCAACTTATTTATTTTGATTTAAAACAAAGGCTGCTCTCTGTTGGAATAAAACATTATCACAAGTAATTTGAATAAGCTACTTTTGCATTTCCTGAAAAACTTTCAGGTCAAATGCTGCTGTTTTCCTACACTTACCACAAACTTTTGAAGACATTTCTACACTTTAGTTAAGACGAGAAGATAGAATGAAAACTTTAACAAATATCAAGCTATGCCTGAGTCTCTAGACCCAGTAATTTCATTCATTTTTCATATTCAAGATGAGTTTCATTACATTCACTACTACATTCACTACTTTTCTTTCTTACAATTTTGAAGTAATTTATAATTATAGAAGACTTGTCCACAAGTCTACACTAGCTATTGACACATTTAGTTGAATGTGTATCATACATGCATTTTGTTCCTATCATCTTGCTATGAACAGAACTTACAGCATCAAACTACAGATTATTTTCTTTCTTTTTGTGAAACGCCAGGAAGCAAACTCTCTTAATCAAGCAGGCGCAGTCTACCTGTCACAGGCATTTGTCTGAGGAGTCTGCCTAGGATTCACAGATTCTTCAGCAATGCAAATGCATTCACAACTTTCAACAGTTATCACTGCTGTGTAATGGAGGAAGATTTAGTTATGCAGTTTGAAAAGTCTTGAAAGGCAAATCAACTACAGAACGAGGGAAATTAGCAAATTTCCAATCATAAAATCATTCCAGAGACAGGTACACACGCAACAAAGGTCGTATCTTTCAAGAAATCCTGATAGAAATTCAAATGCTCCTCCATGTAAATGTCAACAGAATATTTACTAAAAAATCCTTGTAGATATTAGAATGAATGATATTTGTACAGGCAGCCTCCAGAAATCAATGTGATGGCCCATTAGAGGCATATTATTAAAGTTCAATATGATACAAGTTAAAAAATAAAAAAAATTTAATGTCACCAAAAGGGACTTGGTGTTCTCCAAGTCAAAAGCATTAAGACAACAACAGAAAACAGGAAAAACAAACCAACACCCCACCCAGCTCCACCCCTCTTTCTTTAAGGCATAAATTGGTGTCTCATTTTTTTCCTCCCATCTTTCTTGCAAACCTTGGAAATTGTCTACTTTCTGCACTTTTCTCAGGCATTCAACATAAAACTGATCACCTGGGAGTGAGTCAATGTAGAGCTGTTTGCCCTCTTCCTTCTCCAGTTCAGGCTGGAGAGGACCAATTGCCCAAGATTGTTTTCTCTGTACCACAGTACGTTTCCTATCATCATCCATCAATTCTCTCCCGTAACCGCTCTCCTAGCGGAGTCACCAATACTGGAGATATGCTTTTTTGTTTGGTTTTTAACTCCGATATGTGAAAATTGTAAGACCTGAGATTTTTTTTTACAGATCTTAGATGCTAAGGTTGGGAACTCTGTTGTGACCTGTGGTGCAGGACATAACTGACAGGCTCTTTTAAACTAGACTGACTGTGATTGCCAGGCATGGTATTGCCAACTGAAACAGTCCCTTCTTACTGAAACTATCCTCACCAAATAATTTATTCTCAGGCAAGATTCTAAATGCTTGTTTATGGCAGAAAATAGTTTAAATGCTCATAATCTGTCTCAATGAGTTATCACGACTTTCAAATGGTTTGTAGAGCCAAATTTCTACAGGCCAAGAATACAGCCACTAACAGAGCTGGATACATCTGTAGCTACTTAAAAGTGTATTTTGAGGGTTAAGAGCCTTCCTCTGATTCACAAAACAATCCAATCACCCATTACACTTAGTAACTGATCTCCATTAGGTTTACCATTAAATTACGGGAGGAAGGTAAGAACCAGAAATTAAATTGGTTACAAGTCAGTCAAATTCTACAAATTTGCAAATTATATGGTATTTTTTCCTATGTATATAGCAGAAAATAATCTTCGAAACAGTCAACAAATGTCTGAATTTAATAAAAATATTTTATATGTATTTTTAAAACTGAATAGGTATACACTACACAGTATGTTGTAGTAAACTAACACAATTTCATCTAAACTGTCCTGCAGTTATTCATTTAATTATATAAAGAGAAAAGAACCTCATCCCTTATAATGGATGCCAAATGTAAATCAACAAAACTACTGAGAAAGAAAATGAAATGTTATGAAGTTGAAAAGAAGATATTATAAACAATTGAGTGCAGAGGAGTATTGCAAAATGTTTACTTGACAGTCATCCTTTACTAAAAATGGCTATTTCTTTAGCTTAGCAGAGCCTTTCAAAAATTCTTAAGAATGCCCAAATCAAATAGGCTATGGTATCAAAATCTGGATGTCAAATTAAAGGGGCATAAAAACAGTTGTATGTAGTCCTCACTTAGCACCTCAATACTGAGCTCTGAAAGTTCATGGGTCAACTAAAAAAAAAAAGAGAAAAAAGAAAAAGCACTTTGGAATCTATATAAAACAATTGTTTTAGCATGTGTGGAAAACTGTTTTACTACTTGTCATAACTAATTCTTGACAACCTCCTACTTAACAGCTGGTCAAATTCAGCAACAGAAAATAATCTGTAAAAAGCTGAAGTAGTTCTGCTGTATAATAAAATTAAGAATTCAAGTGGAAAATCACATGAGTGTTGACAGTGGCAAGTTAGGGAAATGCAAATAAAAATAACGGTAAAACAGCCAGTGTTTGTAAAACAACTGGTTGACAGATAAGCAGCAGTACACGAAGGCCCAGACTACATTTATGAGTTTCTGCGGTATCTTTGAATTCAGTAAAAACAATGGATATGCATATGGACATGCATAAGTGTCTGAAGACATAGGGCTTAATGAGCAGTTATTTAACATACAGATGAGAGAGGGAAAAAAAAAAATCATCACCTTGTCCATTTTCTTGAGGTTTGTTTTTCTTCCAAAATTCGATCTCTCGCTGCAGTTCCTCTAGTTAACATCAAAGAACAGTAATGTGAATTTTTAAATCAATATTACGTGTATATAATTAGAAATAGTCATATTGCCTCTATCCACACCAACAGGTACCCAAAACCAAATGAGAAACTTACGTTCTCGAAGTCCAGGCACCAGCTTAAATATAATTTCCTCTAAGGTGTTATCCAGCCTTTCAGAGGGAAAAAAAATATTTAACATTAAGTACTAACTAGGATTTTAAATATTTTTAGCCTTTAAATAACAAAAACTTTTGAATAGTACAATAAATTCCGTATTTGTGGTAAACAATGCATCCTCCAAAACCCAATTGATTTTAGCTTGAGAGACAATATGCATTAAAACTTTTCAACCACCTCTCGAATGGATTTCTTTCAGAAAAAAACAAGGAACTTATTTTTCAATGTATAGAGACAAAAAAGAAGCAAAAGAGAAAAAAAATTATGCTCTAACATTTTCATTGTTTTCATTTGTGTTACATGCAAACAGTTGTGTTACTAAAAGGAACAAACTGGAAAAGCAGTATCCAATTTTAAGGTCCAGTAGTAAGCATGAATCCATTATCATACTAAGTGTTCAAGTGCTTTGGTAATAAGGCTGTTATGAAAAACTGAACAGACTATTCCCTACCCATTACAACACAGACAAACCAGTCTTGGCAGGATGAAGAAAACCACAGAGCACCCATGCTGCTCTGGCTAGACAGTTCTCAGTACCCAACATAATTCATTTAAACTACTTAAATCTGCCATGAGTTTGTCTACCACGTGACGGTATGCAGCACAGACATGTCCTCTGATATCCTAACATTAGTGCCAAACATAGCTATTACAGTCCCTTCCAGAGGACACGGCACATTTGCCTTTGTTGAAGCTAAAATATTTTTCTTCCCTTTTCTCTGGATTTTACCTACTCCCCTATCCTTTTAATTTACCATCCGCTTTCTAGTTCCACTTCCTCTCCCTGTCTCACTTATCCTTTGGTTTCCTCCATCTCTCATTCCGTTTCCTTTTCCTTTCTCTCCTCTGCCCTCTACATCATCTCCTGTGAACAGGAACTCCCACTATCCACAGCCTAAACAAAAACCCACAAGAAAACAAAGTACTAGAGTAATATGGCCAGAGAAATTAAGTACCTTGAGATTCAGTCAGAAGCTATAACACAATAATTGCCTTTGATATATCTTTAATTGCCTTAATTTTTCATCTCTATAATGATATATATATATTTGGTGTATACATGTATCTCATATACTTGCATACATACATGTTATTAATAACACATTACAGGCCTGTTACAAAATATATGACTGTTCTCCATCTTTTGTTCAGTAGCAGCAGCGAAGTAGGAAGAAGACTGAATGATCTTGTTGAGGATGATGTTGACTGAATGATGTTGAGGAATGCCTAAAAGCCATCTTAATAGGTAACAATTATCTTCTTATAATAAATATATGAGCATTCCATGTTCTCTTTTTTACTGAATTGGTGTTTGCAATTGAAAGTTTTAATCAGACCTATTAGCCAACCATCTTGTTCTGAGGCTAGTTCCCTGTGTTATCTGTCAGCTTATGGAGACAGTTATACCATAAGAATATTCACGTTTAAGCTACAACCATGATCCATTTTTAATTGCTTCTTCTTATAAGGACAAAAAAAAAAAAAAAAAATCTTCAGCAAGTGAAACAGATGTCCCCTAAAAGAAAGAAGCATAGAGAGTACTTTCTCACAGATAAGAAGGAAACCAAAATCATGGGGTGGCTGAGCACTTAGCTTCTACTAGATGACAGTATAGGTCTGCCTTTCCAAATGGTTTGTTATCTCTTCTAGCCTCTCCTATAAATACCTAATGCAACTAGATGGTACTGCTTTCTATGAAGTTCCCACAGCGGAGCACTGGGAACTTGGGAACCCGTCTTGGAAATGGAATGAATTTCACATTGTAAGATACTATTATACTATTGTATAATACATGCTGCTTTTTCTACATTTATTTTTGAAAATTCCCACTTAGCACTCTCTAATTCTTCAACGGCCCAAAACAAAAGTCACTGGTAATGCTAACATAGCAAGAAAAACAGTATACTTGGCAAATTTATGATGTTAGCAACAAGAACTGGCTTCATACTCTAGTCAATGACTTTATTTTCTTTCAAAAACTAAACAAAAAGATCTATTTCATCCTTATGAAGCATAAATACCAATCAATACTTTAAAAAATGCAGAAAAATAACACTGATCTTTAAGTACAGGGAAACTAAACAAATTATAGGGAAAAAAATAGGAAATTATAAAAATATTCTCAATTTCAGATGTATCTTACAGTGTTCCTATTATCCATGCTTGTGAGCTCTCTAACGAAGATTTGAATTTCTGTGTCTGGCATCAAACCCATTCCAAAAATGAAACTACTTGACCTAACTCCAAAGTTGGTCTCAGTCATTTAATATGATACTTCTTGATAACGCTGAAACAAGAACATTAACACAATATGGAGCTCTGAGCAACCTGATCTAGTTGAAGACATCCCTGGTCATTGCAGTGGGTTTGGACTAGATGACCTCTAAAGGTCCCTTCCAACCCAAACTATTCTATGAGTCTATGATCCTATGATTTTAGGCACACCTCTTTCTACCCTCACATCTTCCAACCTCCAAACCAGAACATATAGAAAGGAGAACCAAGCATTTACATCAGTTTCATATAGTTTCTTTTTTCACCTCTTCTATAATATTCAATGAGTTATAAGATCAAAGTTACTCTCTGATAATTGCTAAGTATCTGAAGTGAAGCAAAGAAAGACTATCACTCAGGAAAACTTGCATCCAAAGCAGCATTCTACCAAGAAAAAAAGAAGCCTGCCTTCATGGTATAACCAGCGCAGACCCTATTGAATACTGATGGTGCCGAATTCTGCTAAATCAGCAAAGGGAATTCTAGAATTTAACACTCTTCCCCAGATTTTCATTTTAGAGCTCAGTGTTGAATTTTAGACTTAGGCTTATAGTTTCAACAGACCCTTAGAGCTGCCAAGTAAAAGATAAAGCTAAAAAGCTCACACAATTATAAAGTTTATTCAGAATTGAGTTTGTAAAGTAGTTTTTAAAGTTTATCTCAAAGATCTGCTAAAAATACGATCTAGAGTGTTCAGCACCATTTCTCAGAAAATTACTGCATTCTTGAGCAACGATGGGGCTCGTCTCTACAGTCAGAGTACAAGACACGTATTAAGTTATGCAGGAAACATCCAAAAAAGAGAATTCCATTACACTGCTCATGTGCTCTTCTGATTATTAGTTTAGCAAACGTTTAAAACTGTTTCATAAAATACAACCAGTAAACTACTAGCTATATGCAGTTTGTTGGCAAATAAACCAAATGACTCTAAAAGGAGATTCAGGAAATAACTGCAGAGCAAATAGCTCTTCCCGTGTTTCTGGCTTGTGGTCTCAACTTTTCTCACCCTTCTATCATTTCCTGCTTCAAGTACAGTATTAGTTACTAAACATCTACTAGATGTTTCAGAAAATGCATTTTTCAGTTCCTGTGAAATGGTCCTGTCAGAATAAAAGAAGTATTTCTAAAATGCTTTTGTTTTCAGTTTATTAGTAGCCTCATGCACTCTGTATAGCATCTTCTGTTACGGCTGACACAGTGCCTCAGACACTGACAGGAGATCGGAAAAACACTGATGGTAAATACCTACATAAACCCTTTTAGGTGTACCCTTCCAAAAAACATTCAGACGATAAAGACTTAAGCGAATAACACCCTTTAGAGTTACTGAATGTAATCTCTCTCACCTATCCTCATGGTACCTAACTGAAGCATGGGAATTGCTATGCACACACGTATCAGTCAAAAATAAAAATATGACAAATTGTAGCAAACAATGACATCAGGAAATAATATCAACCCTAGTAAATTCCAGATGCAAATATTTATTTTAATGTTGCTGTAAGAATATTTCTTCCTAAATTCACAACAGTATTACAAACTAAGGGCGGGGGGAGGGGGCTATGGAGGGAGCGTTGGGAGTGAGGGCAGGTGGTAGCTTCATCATTTTAGGAAAACATGAAGTTCTTCCACTTATGATGACATTTCTTGATTTGTCTGTGCTATGCTTGTAGGATGGCTATCACCTCTGTTTCAACGTAACAACACTAAAAGAGAATCCAGAATTTCAAGAAAAATAATTGTTTAAAAAAAGATATTTTATTTTGATATAAAAAATGCAAACTCTCAAGCAAGGGTATTTTTAGTGTCAAAACATTCTTTCATGAGTGCCTTTTCATTAATCTGACAGCAGATTTCAATTCAGATTGGTAGACCTACACCCTGGAAAACATTCAGTTATTTGCATGATTCATCTTCTACATTGCTCTAAGAAGAAAAAACATCTGCACGCAGTTTGGAATGCCCTAAATAATTTGAAAAACAAACTCTAGAATTAATGTAAAGAATAAAAGGCATTTGGTTCTTTTATTTGTTTAATAGAGGTATTAAAATATTTATTTTAATTTGGACAATATACCCAGTCTTTCTGTGTCTTTCCCTTATCTTTCCTCCTCTTATTATATCTGAAAAACACAATTTACAATTTACTGGGAGATGAGACCTTGACAGAATCTATGGCCAAGAACAGTTAATATAGGTATTATACAAATAAGCAAAAAAATTCATTTCCTTTCAGGATAAAGATGTTAGGATTTTTAATTTTTTTTTCCTTCCATTTCAGCAAATGTTGTGCAATGTCATCTTACCTTAACATTTCTAGTGGATTGGTCTCATGCACTTGGTTGCCACACCTGGGACAGTCATTGCTGTCTTCAAAGTGTTGAACAATACAAGTCTTACAAACTGAGGGACAAAAAAACAACCAACTTAGTCTCAGATCTAAATAATGTTGCTTGAACATGACCTAATGATACCAGCTAACTACTTCATGCATCAAAGATAAGAGTATTATTTTAAAGCAAACAATTATAACGTATCTTATCCACTTTTTGTTCCTCAAAGCCATAGCTAGTTCTGCTCTGCCAAGACACCGAGTTCAGCAGCATGGGTTAGACAAGCGCTGCTTGAAAGTATGCAATATTTTTACTACTTAGAATTCTCCCAGCATCATAAAATGCAAAACTCATACCATGTGGCACATGTAAAGCGCAGGTTCTCAGAAAGTACTTGCTGGGGAGCTCGAGCCCAGCAGAGCCAATCATTACTTCAGATGATTTGAAAATGACTTATGCACATTATTTTCTTTACAATGGTGTTGCTGCCCACTGGAAATACTGTTGTAAATACTTACTGTAAGAGAAAAGTTCACAGAAATTGTACACAGCTTCAAAGTGGCTGTTTCCCTTTTGACACAGCACCTTCACGAACATTGACAGAACTTACAGTGAACAGTTAATACTTGAATCTTAGAATGAAAAATCAGGATCATGACCATGGCAAGTATAAACAAACCCAAAACAACAATGTGAATTTAAAATCCAATAAATGGAAATTAAATCGAACAAGGTGCTACACTACTGTTGCTTCCAAATGATTAATTGCAGACTGCAGATTTTACTGCCATTAATAAGAAAATGGAAGCAGAGCTGATGAGTACAAATATGCCTGCTATTATTACTGCATTACAACATTCTGGATGCAGATAAACTCCATCCCCTGTTTATTATTGCTTCACCTAAACTGAAACGAGAACTGCAAATTCATCAGTAAATGGCCTGAAAAAATAAATGGACTGCTGCAATTGCAATATGCTTTCTGCTGAAACACTGTAATTTCTTTCATCAATTACCTAAAGAACTACGAGTATCTCTAAACAACCTGGTAAATCCTAATTATATGACAATCTTTAAGGAATTCTGAAATTCCTTTAACAAACGTCACCTAACAAGCAAAGACTGCATTCATCTTTGCCTTAGTATGCTCAGAAGAGTTATAATGCACACACATGAAACCTCCGTGGAGGTGTTTTTTCCAACTGCTTTAAAACACTAACTTAAGGACATTAACTTCATAGCTTTGGTTGAAATTACAACAAACTTTCCTCTTCAAGCCTGACGGACAGACTTCAGAGCGCTCTGGCTGGCTCTTGGCGCGCTCCCCAGGCTCAATGCCCCAGCAGTGCTGGATGCAGGGCAGGTTTCCGATGATCTGGTCAGATGAGCTCAGGAAGCCCCTGAGTCCTGCCAAACAAGCCCAGTAAGTGGGGCACAGTGCTGTCCTCTGCGCACGGGCACTCCAAAGCAGCCCAGAACCCTCATGCTATGAGGGCACTGTTCAGTCCTCAGGGTGCCATTTTTTCTTAACCTCAAGTTGTGAGGTATTTATTGCTGGCATACAGACACAGGAACCTGTAATCACAGGACTCTTGTATCATGGATCTTTTATGATTTGTTAAATTATTAAACTTAACTGATTTTTGCACATGCATTCCTTAACACTTCCATAGGGTGAGAATTCTAGAACAGAGCGGCAAATGTGATGTTCTATACCTACAACTTTTCTTCACTTTTCTATGTACTTTTTATAACTAATACTTCTAAAACTAAACATTTTGCTACTACACTTACAGAATACAAAGAATTTCATCACCCATAGAAGCCCTCATGACAGTCCAACACAGCATTTAAGAACATGCTTAAATCAAAGCACAAGTCCTAATAACTTCTAAAATATAGGTAGTTAAGATTTCTATAATCTCTCTTCATTATGATGACTGAGAATCTCCTCTAGAACTGAAAATAACAGAAGTTATGCTTGAAATTGAAAAGATATGAAGAATCTCAGCTCAAAGTTTTTCTTAAGATGTAGTTTCTGCACACGTTCAACCCAGGGGCAAACATCACAAGGTGGAATTCTTTATCTGATCAGCAGCTCCTCAGCCATCCCAGCTCCAGTAACTATCTGAACTATCTTTCCTTCTGTCACCCACCTGAAATACAAAGAAGCACAGGGAGCAACTGAAAGCGTAGTTCAGTTCTTTCACTAATCTGAACACAGCCACAGACACACAATAATATAATAGGGGAAAGGCACAGACAGTAAAATATATACAAAAATCACCTCTCCAAGAATATCAATCACCATTCTCTTTTCTTAAATTCATGCACTATCTGGATAAGGGTTAGAGCTTTCTGATTTCACTAGCTATGCCAAGATTAAATAGAGGTCCGATTTTTTTCATTTCTTGACCTGTGTCTTTTATAGGCATTTCAAACTGCATTACTTGCTTTAATTATCACAATTATTACGTATTTATTTACTTGCACTTTACCTCAAAAAGTTTTAAATTCTATAAGATTTTGGAGTAAACAGAGAAGAACATGACACTGCTCACCAAAACATGTCATGAATCTGCTCTGCAGTGCTCCCTGCATATTTAAGCCCGGATTCTAAGCACAACGTCCAGCATGTTCAAAGGTAAGGGTGTCGCCTCATTTCAGGCGTACAGCCCTGGAGAGAAAGGGGTGTTGTATAGTAATGTGTAACAATCAGAAAGCCCTCTCACCCATAGCTAGATAACAGGGTGCATGCTTGATCCCCTGAGGTCAGGAGCTGTCACAAGTAGGTATCAGTTGCAGACGAAGAAAGAGCATCACTTTCCTAAAGTTATACTTTTTGACATTGCTGTAAGACATAATGCTCTGTAAAAACATGTACTAAGGAACAAACAGAAACCCCACAGGCGTCCAGACATGAATTACTTGCAAGCAGCCACTCACACCATTCAAGTGTGCAGACAGAATTTGAATAGCTGGCCAAACAACATAATGTAATATTGTCAAAAAATGTTTTTGCTTACCCTCAAACTCTAATTACTGTACCTTTACTTTTTTGATACTACAAGTAGTTTTTGTAAAAAAAAAAAAAAAAAAAAAAGGCTCCAACTAAGTCATGAGGATGCCATGTCATTTGAATTGAAAAAACCCAACAGCCAATAACACTAATTAATATGAAATTCTGACACAGTGTTCATGGGAAAGCTAGGATGAAGTGAGCTTTTCTTTCTGAAATACGCCATCCTGCTATCAAGTCATTCATTGATCTTGCTCTTATTGAGAAGTGAAAAATGAGCGAATCACAAAAACATCCTACTCTAAACACATGACAGGAAAATCAAAACAGAAGACAATGTGGCATGAAACCATGACGGAGAAGGCTCCTTAATTGATAGTAATATGTATTGTAATCACTATAAAAAAAAATTTTAAATATTGCAAACAGAAGACCGTACGCAGACATAGTGGCTAAACTGCATTTAAATTTATTTATTTAAGCAACTGAGAGATTTTTAGGAGGAAGATAGTATAGAAAAGGAAATATTGCCACGAATGAAAGTAGTTAACATTGTTGCAAATCAGATCTTCCCCATTCATTAATGGAGGAGAAGTCTTATTCTTATTTATTAAAAAAAAATCAGGACATTTTTGGGACATGATTCTTCTATATTATTGAAGTAGAGAGCATCAAAGCAATTAAATGTAGAGATACTAGGTCTGCATGAAGTAAACCAAAGGATTAAATAGGATTAACCTATTACATTTGATGTCACATATAGTAAAAGTCTAAAACAAGAGCCCTAGAATACGCACTTACTGGATGACTTCAATGAGAATGAAAAGAACCATATTCTGCTCAAGCTTCTCAAGGAATCTGTGAAATATGCTACTGTCAACTGAGCTGCACGATCTGATATCTCATAATCCTGGTATCTATACTGTGCTGAAGATGATACACTACCTCTGACAGGAGAAAATGTACAGATTAGTGGTGGATGATGACAATACTGATGAGAACCACAAGGTTAAGAATCATCTGCTTAGAAATTCCACTGGAGAATCTCAATGTAAAGAGCATGGAGAAAAAATGCTGAGAAGCTAGTATGATGATGAAATTGTGAAGTCTAACACAGTTTTGAATAATGGCCACATCTAAATTCACCCAAAGGCTGCTGAGTTAAGTAACATAAGGGTTTGGTTTACTCTAGACCTTTTCTGACTGGACTTCACAGAAACTGAGCTTAGGCATAACTCTTTTTCAATGGAGAGCCACAAGTGATACAGAGTTCCTCTTCTGCTAATTCCTACAATAAAGGAAGGGCTTAGTCTTTAATTTTTTTTTTTGTAAGCCTCCTGTCAGGTAGAAACAGCAGCATCTCTTGGAGTCAGTCTTTCTAACCTGATACCAATTTTAAATGATTGATAAAGAATAAAAAAAAAGGAAAAAAAATGGTTAAAAAGTACTTGGTATAAATTTTGGAACTGATAAGCCTAACCCCTAGCCTTCTCTTATTTGGGAAATTTTTAGCAATGGGCACTCTAAGAGTATTAGCACAAAAATTCTTCAAAAGGAGTACCAGTGCCTTCATATCAATACCAGAGTGGTTTCTTATTTTTCTGTCAGCAATTAGTACTAGCCTCCTTCAGAAAACATTTCCCTGTGTTTTAAGAAAGCTATGTCTGAAATTCTTTGAGGACAATTTAATTCCCTTCATTTGCTCTTAGATGGATCTCTGCTCCATTCATGTCAGTAAATTTCTTGAAGTCTATGATGAGATGACATTGACCTGACACTACTTTGAAAAGTCTCATTGATTTGTCTTGTAAAGTATTTTAAACTTGGCTTTGCTAGGCTTTTTATTTGCTTTCCAAACTAAAGACAAATAGGACTATCTGAGCTATGGCTTTCATTTACACGTAGAATAAATTTGAAATTATTACTGTTCCGAAGAACCCTATGCCACAGGATAAATAAATAACACACTTATTTAAAGTGAGATGATTGACTCCCCAAAACCTCCCAAATACTAAACACTGCTAAACTTAAAGCCTGCTAAAATCCACACTAATGTAACTTGAAGAAATATTTATAATATAAACCAATCTATGGAAAGGAACTGAATTCCTCAGTCTGAGTATATTTATGTGCTTTCTTCATACCTTTTTTTGAGAGAAGATGGCACCCTTGGAAGCCATGCGTGGTCCAAGAAAGAGACTAATGATTAATGAAGAGCTTAATCTTCAGTGTAAGAGGTCTTTGAGTAGAATACATACAGACAAAGCATCATAAGAAACCAAGAATCTTAAGCCAGCCCTATATGGATGTATTCCCTACCTCAACAAACATACAGATCTGGATCAAGTCTTTATGCAGCCAGCTCAAATCATGAGGTCATCTTATACCATGAAAAAAACCCTTGAAATTGTAAATCAATACTGTAGTAATCTAAAACAACTTTTGCTTTTTCTCACGTAAAGCTATGGTGCTATGAGGATTTGCCTGTCAAAACTAAATGTGATTTACCAACAGCAATGTAAATGTCAAAAACACACAAATTCTAGCACTCAAAAATAATGAACTGATACGTGATACTCCTAGTAGGAGTAGGATCATCAACCAGCATTTTCAGATATGATAGGTATAATCATCCTCTGTTATCCTCAATATAAAACAATGAACATTTTTCACACTAAACTTTGAAGTTTCAGAGAATGGGATGATGTCTAAGGATTGGGTGAAAAGGGTAAGGAGAAAGGGAATCTTTAAACACAATTAAATTACAGATATATTTAATTCACCACCTTACAGGGAAAAAAGCACAAACCAACCAAAACCCCCAAAACCTTTAACACTTCCAGTATAGATTAACAAAATGACACTCTCTCACTTGCTTTACTGTAGGTCACGGCGTGACAGCAAACAGGCAAAAGAAAACAGCTTAACCGAAATGTACACAGTTTGCAGAATTCTGAGGTATGTGCTACATATGTTGGTGAAATGAGGACCTGAATTTCATGGTTGTACTATGACACTTCAGATGAGCCACAGTAAAAGTTAAACTCACATAAGTTGATTTACTACATATGATAAAAGTACTTGTGTGACATATGCTAATTGGCTGGCAACCGTAACGTACTACACAATGCTATGTTTTTCAATACAGACATATCTGGCTCACACGTTCTTTCAGATCTTTGTAATCACCTGAAAAATACAGATACAAGTGTCACGACTGTGCTGTATGTCATCTTATGCAAACAAAAAAAGTACGTATCTTATGCATATTGTTCAGTGAGAAGACTCTTCCTAGGTTATTTTTTAAGTGCTATTAACAAGGTACCTAAACAAAGCTTCATATTACATTTTTAAACAAAATATTCTACAACAGAAAGTTTAATTAGTTAATTGTGGGACAAATTCTTTGTCAGAACTCATCCTTTGAATTCTTCCAAGGATCTCCTCTCTCCTCTCTCACTTTGAGCCAGTGAGCAAAGAAGGGGCAGGACACACACAGCTAGTGGAACATCAAACCCATCTCAATGATGGCACAGAGATGTAACGAGTCACTTGGTGTATTTAATAAAGTATTTAATCAGCTACCTTAAACCTGCTTTAAAAGCACTTACTTTTAGTTTACTTTTTTAGGGAAAGTGTCTACATAAAAACAGGACAGAAAACTCTAATATACTTAACCACCCTTCTCAAAAACTATACATGTGAGACTACTCCAGTGTTGATTACAATTACCAGACACAGTCAGTCCGGATTCCCTTCTATTAAAAGCGATAAATAATTTCAGCACATGGTGATCAAGAAAGACTTTTTGGGTTGAAATCCTATTTCAAAATAAGACAGATCTGCTGACCTTTAAGATCTGCTACATGCCATTGACTGAAACTTCTGCAGGAGGAGCATGAAAGCAGCTCAGCTTGCTTTTCTGAGGGTGGAAAGTTTTGCTGCAGTAAAGTTCTTCTAGGACCTCCTGATAAGAGCATAAGTTTTTATGCTGAAAAACATATCTGAAAAACACTCTGGTTGCAAGATTATTGGTTTGATATTGAAAATTACATCTCTGGTCATTTTCCTGCAGGGAATGGCATTTCTGAATGTTCCTAGACTGCACTGTTGACAATTTCTTAAGGCAAATACTAGAGAGACCAACTAGGAGTAACGCACCACTTGATCTGCTGCTCATGAACAGGGAAAAATTGGTCATGGATACAGCTGCAGATGGCAGCTTGCCTTGCAGCGACTGTAAAATGACCAAGTTCAGGATCTCGAGGAAGGCTACAAAGTTAAACAGCAGAGTTAGGATTCTGAACTTCAGGAGATGGGACTTCAGCTTGTTTAAGCAACTGCTAGTCAGATTGCCCAAAGAGGCTATCATTAGAAAGAAAGGTACTTAGGAGAGCTGGCTGGCTTCTTTATAAGAAAATTTATTTAGACCTCAAGGGCTAACCAGCCCATTGTACAGGGAATTTCATCAGAAGAACTGCTTGGTGCACAAGCTTCCTAGTTAATATGTAAAAACAGAGCATATTAAAAGTGGAAACAAGGATGGGAAACAAAAGGACATAAAATCATTGCTCTGGCACTTTGGAACAAAATTAGGAAGGCCAAAGCCCAGCCATAGCTAAAACTGATGACGGACATAAAGGGATTCTGCAAGCAGGCTAGTAGCTGAAGAAAGTTCAGACAAAATGTCGGTCTGTTAATGAACAAGGGAAATAGCTTAGGCATAGATTATATAGAAAGGTTTGAAGCCCTCAATGTCTTTTTTGCTTTGGTCTTCATAGGCAGAGCCTGATCCCAGATGTCCGTGCATGTCAGCATGACTGGAGAAGGAGAGGGATGACCAGCAGCCAGGGAGCAGCAGGTTAGGGCCCATTGAGAAAAGCTGGATGTATTCAAATCTATACACCAAGTAGGATTCACTAAGCTGAAAGCTCATCACCATAATCGTGGTGATTATGGGAGATGCCTGATAACTGGAAAAGGGTAGTGTGTTATACCCATCTCTAAGAAAGATGGGAAGGATGACCCAGGGAACTATAGCTAAACATGCTTCCCTAGCTCCCTGGAAAAATGGCAGATCACATCATGTCCCTTGGAATCAATTTCTAACTATGTGAGGGACAAAAACATAATCAGGAAGAGGCAATATCAATTTACCAAAAGCAAATCATGGTTTAGACTAATTACAGCCTATACCATTTGAACAGCATTTACAGGAGTGACAGAGCCCGGTTCTTGGTACTGGCAAATAGTGTTACAAGGAGCAATGGTCACAAGTTGTTGTTTGGTAGGACATTCAGAAAAACTTCTTCACTAGGTAAATAGCGTAGCACCGGAAGTGGTTACCGACAGAAGCTGTGGAGATTCCACGCTTGGAAATTCACAACTCAACTATACAGAGCCATGGCTTGACCTGGTATAGTGCTGGCAACTAAGCTGCCTCATGCATGAAGTTGGCCTACACAACCTCCAGATGTCCCCTTCCAACCAACATTTCTATGATTGTGTAAACAGTCTGGTATTTTTTAGGACACTAAAGAATGTTCCTGAGGAAAGCTTATTTTCCAAGTTTTGTAAGCACACACTGTACTAACAATGGAGTTACTCAGAAGACAGATAATGGGACATACCCTTTACCTCGCATCTAGCCTGCTTCAACATCCTTGACAACTGTCTAACAGACTAGAGAAAAAGTCTCGGTCCATAAGACAAAACCATTCTGCTGCAAGTAGCAAAAAAGAAACGAAGTACTGAATTTGCAGAATAATTATTTTGCAGTAATATAAGCACTTCCTTCCCAATAGATATAGGAAAGTTTGTACTGCTGGTGCCCAAGTTGCACTTACTCTTCCCAGTAAATGGTGGAGTTGTCATCCAACATCTCCAAAAACCCCATCAGAAACATCTCTTATTAAAAAGGCACACTTTTCTCAGAGTGTGAGAAACTTTGCTACTTATAACATTTTTCAGTAAACACAAAAGATGTGAATCAACCGCTAACTGATTTGGTCACTACTGATCACATTAGTTCCTCTGTGATCACTGGAGAACATCTATGTCAAGACATGCTTTTCATCTTGTCCAGAGTAATACATTGTACTCCCAGTATCTTATGAATTTATGCTTCTTCTTAAACTGTTAATATCTGCAGATTTTGATGGTTTGTGCCACACTGTTTTGAATTATGGCAATTAGCAGTACGAGACAAATAGCAAAGGACATTTAAAATTGTTGTATTTTGCAGTAATTATTTGGATATGACTGAAGAACCATATCTGCACTTCAAAAAAAGTTTAAATATTTCCTAAAAGCCAAAGGCTAAAATAATTTATCGGAGTATCTTCCTGAGTTCTGCCACATACAGATCACCTTTTCCTCTACAGACATAAAGCTTCCATATCACCACCTGAAGTTTTTTGTTTTCCTCTCCATCATCGTAAGCTTCATATTTTGGCAACTCAACTTTGCTTTAAAAGAAACACCACCTTCTTTCCTGCAGTTCTACTTAATGACCCAAACACGTGGCAGCTTTTCTGTGAGGAGACCTGTGCAACTATATGGAAGCTCAGTAACATTCACGTGCGCTTATCTGGGGACTAGGCAGTAACAGACTTGTCTTGGTAAAGAGCTCACAATCTACAAGTGAACAAAAGAAACAGATGCTGCTGAGAAAAAAACACTCCTTCTGCCATTATTGTTTTGTAATGGGAGTGAAAGTAAATAAACAAAAATTACCTAAACAGAAAGATACCATAATAAAAACATAATAAAAACTTTTTTTCTAAGCCTGAGCTGATTTCTGATGCAACATTTTTCCCCTCACCCCAACCTTTTAAAAGGTTACTACTGTTCATTAAACTTCAACCATTAAAAAAGTTAACCAATGCTGGAATTTTTCCATTTTCTTTAAAGGGAAAGATAATTTAAGAATAGCTAATATACCTCTCTTCCTCCTGTTTTATTTCAAGTTCTTATAAGGACACTGTGCTTAACTTCTCCTGAACTTAAATTCCTTTACCAAGTAACCCAAACCAGAACAATAATATCACAAAACACATTATGATTCTTAGCTGATATTAGACTTGGAAAAAGTCAGTTCAACATTATTTTTTCCTCAAAAAAATAAACTAAAAATAATATTATTATAATGGTAAACAATATTAACATTGTACTATGAACAACATACAGGAATAATAGTTTTCATTCTTTATGTGCTTGGTATACTAGGGACATAACACCATAATGTAAAAATTAACAGAGAAGACAATAACAACTGCAAGAACAACGCTGTGCAGAAGTTACAGGAAATGCGAAGACAAAGCTTTTAACTATTAATTTATTAAAGGTTTAAAAATAGGAAATCTACCAGAAAACATATAGTTGCCCTTACTCTTCTTAGAAGTGTTCAAATTTTATTTGGAAAGATGCCAAATTCTTGAGAAGGTCCAAGCAAACTATCTTCAATTCATTAATAAATGGAAAGAAATCAAGCATGTAAGTAATTTAGCTTGTGCAAGTAAGATGACTGAGTTTGATAGGACCATTCGTACCTTTAATATAATTCATACACACTGATGTTTTAGAAGTATTAGGAGCGTAAGACAAGCTGGATAATTTTTCCTGAGTTAGTTTCATTCAAAGAGAACTATTCTCCAATAAAAAATTTTGCTAACTTTCAAGTATTTCTACACCTTGTGCCATGGAACACATTACAGAGAGATGCGAGCCACTACTGACCAAACTGGTGTATCCATCATGCCCACTGCCAACAGATACTTTGGCTTAAGTTTCAAAAGCATGGTTATATTATCAAAATACGACATCCAACCTAATGATCTTACTTGTGATCAGCCAGGCCACAAGTATACATGTTTGGTGCTAGAGCCAGCACAATCACCACTAGCTTAGGGCAAAAAAAAGGGTACCTCTACTCTGCAAGGTGTTAAGCAGAGTCAATCCCTCATGATGACCCAAATGGCAGAACAGTGTCTGGGAAACCCCTCCAGAAACTGCACAGCATTTCATGCAACACTTCAGATGTAAACAAAAACTGGCACAGAGATCATATTAAACACGTAACGCTTCAAGGAAGTATCACTTATGAAGGAGGGAGTGTTTTGCAAAGTACTACTTACAGGTATGGAGGCACTCAGTTACTGTAGTTGGCTTGATGAGATAGCCTTTACAGATATAGCAGGTGATATGAGGATTGAAATCTTTCACCAAGTGCTTCCTCTGAGTAGCCATTCGTGGGGTAAGCAATGCTGGCAGGGCGCTCGGGGCCAGAGGAGCGAGTCTGAGAGGCGTCGATGCCCACGGTTCACAAGAGCTGCGGTGCTGCTCTGTGCAACTGGACTTCTCCAGGCATTTGCTCTTAACTCTGGAGGTCTCACAGGGACATGGCTCATAACTCCTGCTCCTGTGCCAGGCGAGTCATTTTCTTACCTGTAACACACGTGGAAAGAGAGAGGTGTGTAAGCCTGGCAGCACAGCACCGGTGACGATGCCCCGGGGGCAAGTGTCGCCATAAACTTGGCAGAGGCGCTCGGGTTGTTATTTACGTAACAGCAGCTGGGCGCCCGGCAGCCGCGGTCCGAGCCGG
>NW_010517783.1:0-206 GCF_000687285.1 Phaethon lepturus
AGCGTGCTTGGGTTTTGGGGGGTTTGTGTTATGGTTTTTTTTGTTTTTTCCCTCTCCACGGGGAAGATCTCCACTCGCGGCTCAGGTAACTTCTAGCTAGAGTCACCCTCCCCTCCCGTCGGTGCGGTGAGTCCCCATATCTCTTAAAGATATTTCTTAAGACATCCGCGATTAGAGCGGCGGGGAAGTATAGTATCCTCGAAACA
>NW_010517783.1:237-4180 GCF_000687285.1 Phaethon lepturus
CTCATCTAAGCAAAGGGCTGGAAAAGTGAGGAAAAAGAGCTGTTAGACAGACCCAGACATTAGAGATAAACTGCCTCCATCAAGCCAATGTTTTAATCACTAAAACCACTTCTGAAAAGGGAACCAAAAAACCCTCTTGGAGAATGTACTCAAACAGCTGTCTTCAAGTAAAGGCAAACATGTCCAATGTTTCCTGTATAATTTTTTTTTCCCCTCTCCCCTTTCTTTCTCTAGATACTGCACACAGGCGTCTTTAGCACTGAAAGCCTTGTTGTTTCCCTAGGTGAAGATAGGGCTTTTTGGGGAAAAAAATAATAATAAAGACCCTGCAACTTCTTGCAGAGAGCAGCAGCGTCCACTCCTGCCCCTGAGCCCTCCTGGTCGGACGCTGTGTAAATGTCACGCTATTACAGGAATGTTATGGTGAGAAGGGCTTTGTGGAAACGCTTTCTCTCGCATTGTAAAGAAAAGAGCGACTTCGGCCTCTCTCCGACAGCTTTTCAAAGGGAAATAAAACAGCACAAAGTGGGCCTGAAGCTCAGGAAGAACTTTTTTTTCCTTCCCCTAATGAAAAAGGTGGAGGGATAAGTTTAATTGTAATCAGGCTGCAACAATACACCATGTGATCATGTGGTAGCAATTATTACAAGCTCCCAGCAGAAATAGAGAGGATATGCCATTGCAGCTCACTGTACCCTTTATGTACTGCCTTTATGTTTGAGGGTTTTTTCCCCAAAAATTGTGACCTACTTGTAGATAAGGCGAGAAAAGAATTTATCCTCAAAACGCTAAATCCTGAAAATCAGAGGATAAGCCCAGCAAAAATCAAGGAAAATTGAGTATCATTTTTTTTATCTGTTGCTACTACACGTTCGTACTAGAACATTTTTAACTGGAAGATGTAACCGACCTGATAAACTACTGCAGTGTGCATCTGCACGACCAGCCTGGCCTCCTCGCTTATCAGAATTTAGTAAAACACGAACGTTCTCGGCTCCCTTTGTGCGAGCGAGCAGAGCTGATTGCGAAGAAATCCGTCCCAAGTTTGCATGGCAAAATTAATTGAAATTGTAGGGAGGACTTCATCACTGCGTTCGAGCCGCCTGCGGCTGACAGAGAGCCTGCAAGGACTTCTCTTCATCGCTCCTTTTACACGACAGTTCGAGTAAAATATTTTCTGCTGACTACCAACGCGTAACACCAGGCTTCTGTTGCTTTCACCCGCCAAATATAAACAGAAAGCTATCCCCCCCGGCCCCTGGAAATACGCTTGTGAAAATATTACAGAAAAAAACATGTAAAACAAAACAAAAAAATCAGAAAAGACACCTTGTCCGTGAGACACAGATCAGGATTATTCCCATTTTCACTTTAATCACATTAAATACCTTCCAGCGTGTTTTCTAGAGCTGAAACAGAAAAAAATAACACAGAGCGAAGCGATCTTCTGAGACCTTGCTCCATAAAGATTAGTCCGTGTCCCACGCTTCGGGTGAAAGCAATTACATTAATTTCGAGCACACCTTATTTATAGGAGGTGGCACTTTCAAAGTTTGGGTGGACTGAAATAGGTAGATCCGTACCTAGTGTGCGCCTGAGGATTTTTAGGACGACTTTTATACCTGAGAGAAATGCTGCATTCAGCTCTTCGCAAATCTTCTCCGACTTTTCCCCTCCTGCATTTGCTTTTACAAATTCTTCTTATTTTGTAATTATCTCAGCCCGCCCCAGCACGCAGTGGGAGGGAGAGAGTTAAGATGTCCTGCGAACCCCGCTCGTAAAGCTGCTTACTTCCATTAGAAACACATGAATATCCTGAAATACAAAGTGTCTTTAAAACGGACTGAGGAATGTTTATCTCAATCCTTGATGCTTTAGAAATTGTGGAAGAAAACAGCGGTGACATTACTGCTCCAAACTATCCTCCTGGCAGGTAAATTTCATTTGCTCATGAAAATCAAATTTTATTAAGGCTCTTGCTCTTGCTATTACTTTACTCACGCGTCTTCCAAGAATTCTGTGCTCTGCAGGACAGAGATTATTAGTAGTAACTAAAATCACCCTCTAGCCCCTCCATTATCAGCTAAGAACCTTTAGCGGGTTTAGAGGGATTTAACTCTGTGACAAACATATATTTTCATCAATCAGACACGATTTTTTTTCCCCCTTCATGCTCATTAATTAGCTCTAAGCAGTGGATGGAAAAGTAAGAGTGGATTTCCTTGGGTGACAGTTTTTCTTCTGCATTCGTACAATTGTGATTATCCTACAAGAAATCAGAGTTCCCCTCAGTGGGGCATTCCCGCGGCAGGGCTCCGGAGGGTGCATGTGTGTGTTATGACACAAAGGCTGGCTTGGGGAAATAAAAAGAAAGAAGCCCTCTAGATAATCTGCTGACAAACTCCGTATTTACAAAACCTGACATTCAGCTGAAATGACTTTTGGTTTCTCTAAGAAGAGAGAAATTTTAAGGCCTCTTTAGGAAAATGAGTGGCCATATTCCTATCACCTGGGGATATTTACAAATCATTTCTATTTTCTCGTTTAAGGCCAAAATCCTGCAGTCCTCACTGTGGCAAGGCTATCTTTGGCTTCACGGAGTCAGGAGCACACGGTGACTTCATTCAAAGCACTTGTAAGGGCCAAATTCTGCCCTTTCTTACACCTGCAATGTGCATTAAATGCATCTGACCACTCTCAGTGCAGCCAAGGGAAGAAAATGTCACTAAAGCATTTTGTCATACCTGAGGTGGGCATGGCCGTGCACTGCGTGGGGTGAGTGCTGCCGAATAGGAAAATCATTTAGAAACTGTCTGGCTCTGAAAGGATTCAGCACCTTTTAAAATCCTCCTACTGATCATGGTTGTCCATCTTCTTGCTCCCTAAGGAATGAAGACTCGTTTTAGAGGAAACGATTTAACAGATGTATTTCTCTCCGAGATGTTTTTACACGCTATATAAATGCAAAGCAGTTCGGAGGTTTGCATCAAATCTCTTGGAAAATGCTGAGACTCTACCATACGCTTGTATTTGCCGTATCCTAACTTTATTTGCACGAAAAAGAAAAAAAAAAATTGGAAGAAGCTTCTATTGGTCGGTCGGTTGCATGCATGGAAGCATTCAATTATCAAGTTAATTTTCCAAAATTAAGCGTTTGTACTGCATGGCCAAGTCAATCAGTGTCTTCAAGTAAACTTTTTCTTAGTTTTGGTTAATTTATCCAGCGCATCCCAAACTTTACGTTTTGAAAAATAAAAGTTTTTCCACAATTGGTAGGGGATGGTATATGTTCAAGGCGGGGCGTGTGTGTGTGTAGACTCGAACATATTTTTATCCCTGGTGTTCATTACAGGTCCATGATATTCCAAGAACATCTGTTCTGCTCGATGCCTTCAGCCCTCACGATTCCTTTCTAATATTTAATGGCAGATACCCATTAAGGCAGGAAGGAATTAATAGCTGGGGAATGAAAACTGGGTATCGGCGGGGGGGGGGGAATCTAAAATAGTTGACGGGGCTTTTCTCCTCTTTCGCTGTCAATAATTTATTAAAAGTCAGTCAAATTCGGAAAGCAAAATAAAGGCGTAAAGTCCCGTGTCCGACAATAACTATTTTTCTGGTGCTGCACACGCACGCTGCAGATGCCATTTTGCCTATTTTGAGGAAACGGCCCCATTCCCCGACTCCCACCCACGTCATGGCAAACAGGGGAAGGGGACAGTTATCTCACTGCTCTTAGCAGCAGCGAGAAGCACGGCCCCTCTTCCCTAATGATTACACAGAGCTCTAGCGCGAGGGAGAGATGCAGAGAAGGGAGAAAAAAAGAGCTTTTTAATCTAATCTCCCTTATCCCTTTCGCACAGAGGTCTGGAGCAGCCCCAAGTGGGTAAACAAAACAAAAAAAACAACCACCAAAACTCAGCAGACCGGATGCAACCCCCAC
>NW_010517784.1:0-1206 GCF_000687285.1 Phaethon lepturus
GGAGTTACGTGGCAAGGTTTTGGTAGTGGGGAGGAGAGCTACAGGGTGGCTTCTGTGAGAAAACACCAGAGGCTGCCCGTGTCAGACAGAACTTGTTCCAGCGGGCTCCAAGACAGACCCCACTGCTGGCCAAAGCTGAGCCAGTAAGCAAAGCTAGTGGCACCTCTGTGATACCATTTTTTAAAAGGGTAAAAAAACCTATACAGCAGCTGTGAGGGAGAGGAGTGAGAAAAGTGTGGGGTAAACAACCCTGCAGACACCAAGGTCAGTGAAGAAGGAAGGGGAGAAGGTGCTCGAGCAGAAAATGGTGATGCAGGTTGTCCCCCTGCAGCCTATGGAGGACCACAGTGCAGCCAATATCTACACTGCAGCCCATGAAAGACCCCAAACTGGAGCAGGCTTCTGGCAGGAACTGCAGCCCATGGAGAGGAGTCCATACAGGGACAGGTTTTCTGCCAGAAACTACAGCCTGTGGGGCACCCATGCTGGAGCAGTCTGTTCCTGAAGGACTGTACCCCATGGAAAGGGATGGAAAAAGCCCATGCTGGAACAGTTCTTAAAGGACTGTATTCTGTGAGATGGACCCCATGCTGGAGCAGGGGAACAGTGTGAGGAAGAAGGAGCAGCAGAGTGTTAGAAACTGAACACAACCCCCATCCCACCATACCACTCGTGGGAGGAGGAGGTAGAAGAGTCAGGAGTGAAGGTAAGCCTGGAAAGAAGGGGGTGTGGAGGGGGAAGGTGTTTTTAGCTTTGTTTCTCACTATCCTACTCTGTTATTAATTGGCAATAAATTAATCTTCCCCAAGTTGAGTCTGTTTTGCCTGTGATGGTAATTGGCGAGTGATCTCCCTGTTCTTATCCCGACCAATGAGCTTTTAATTTTATTTTCTCCCCCGCTCCTGCTGAGAAGTGAGAGTGCAACTTAGTGGGCACCTGGCAGCCAGACAATGTTAACCCACCACAGTTATATACCTCATTCAACAAAGAAAACATCCACACTTATTGCTTCCAAAACAACTTAAATATTTTAGCTTTACACCAGACAGATATTATTTGTAATGTATACTTTAACTACCCAGTTCCCTCATGGATGCAGTAAAACTTTTTCCCTCAAGTGCAGGATCTCAGGGGGTGGGGTGGCACACACACAGCAGCAGGCACCTGCATTTGGGGAAAATATGTTCTAGGACTGGTGAGCACTTA
>NW_010517785.1:0-1532 GCF_000687285.1 Phaethon lepturus
CTGGGGTGGCAGCCAGGCCCCCTGGGCCTCCGTTCGCTTCATGCCGGTATCATTAACCTGCGGGTGAAGCAACTGCTTGCGTGCCCTCTCTCCCTCCCCTGGGCTGCTTTTTCCCTGTTACTCATCCATCCCTTGTAAATCATTTATGGGGAACTGGGCACTTCTCGCAGGAGCTTCCCTTGAAAAACTTTCCCATCTTCAGGCAAGTGCCTTTTCTTTGTTAACACAAATAATTGATAAAAGACACCAACCTGCCTTCAAAAACCATCTAAACGGCTGCCTTGAACTATAGTCACTTAGGGTCACGGGGTGCTCCTGGCTTTAAAAGCGCAATACAGGAAACGATCGGGACCAAACCAGTTTAAAGAAATACCTAGTTTTATGTCGTTACCTGAAACCATAAATGGGAAACGCGATCTAATTTTACAGGTTCTGGTATGAGAGTTCAAGCTGACTTCTGCAGAGCCCTTTCCCCCTCCCCCGGATCAGAAAGCACCTCGCATTCTGCTACTAACTAATGTTTCTGTGTTTTCTTTCCTCGAAAAACAGAGTGAGAGAGGAAGTGCATTGTTCAAAAGAAAAAGAAAAGCTGTAAACCTCTTAAAACTCTGAATCGTGAGATTACGCCGGCACCACGCGGCTATGAACCGATTTCAAGGGCTGCATTAGAGACTCTGTTTTCTCTAAAGGTTCCCCAGCTAAACTATTAATTGTCAGGGTTTCATGAAAGATTTGCAGGCTTTACAATCATTTATGATCCGTGCAATAAAAACTGGGAGATATGGGCAGACTGGTTCAAGGTGTAACGCAAAGATGTATTAGGTGCCCTTGGCAACTATCTGTGGGTGCTGTTTGTATTCTCCGAACACGCCCTTCGCTGCAATGAACATTTCTGCAAACCGCGGGTTGGGTTGTTCATTTCCAGAGCTCTGAAGGTTCACACAAAAGAGCTATAGATTTCAGGCAGGGGAATCAAATGATTGGAAACTCATTCTCGTCCTCCGAAGAGTTCAAATGCAAGTGAGATAATTACCCTTGACGAAAAGTAAACTTCGAGGGAAAACATGTGCCTTTCCCCCTCGTAAATTAAAAGCCGGCGAGAGAGCAGATTTGAGTATTCAGACCTGTAATGCTCTTCTGACCCCCATCAAGGCGGAGATTACATTATTGTCCGCCACAGCAGAAGGCGGAGAGGAACCCCTCGAATCCGAAGAAAGACACCTCAAAGGGTATTGACGGTCCTCCGACAAGATCCTATTTAGCAGCCGCACAAGCGAGCAGCACCCTAGGCATTTTAAAGATTATCCCCCTAAAGATCTTTGAAGATTATGCTAATGACTGCAGATTACAAGAGTTTACTGTGAGAGCGGAGAAACAAAACCAGCCTCGTGGCGGTTGCCCGTGGTAATTTTCTGCCTCTCTTTTAAGATGATTCGCGCCCCCCCCTCCGGCCGTTCCCCTCATTAGCAGCGCAGCAGGGAGGGAGGCGGGGGGGCTCCTCTGCTGCCCCTCTCTATCTAACGGGGTGGGGG
>NW_010517786.1:0-215 GCF_000687285.1 Phaethon lepturus
ACCAGCCTGCAATCAGGGCATCCCCCTCGGCATGCTTTGGTGCTTGCTCCCCCTCCCCAGGACCCCGACAGCTTCCCACAATCCCAGCATCCGCCCTTCAAAATAAATAAGGTAAAAGTAAAAAAAAAAAAGGTAAAAGTAAAATAAAACGCAGAGAATTAAAAAAAATGCTGGGAATTAAAAAAAAAAAACAAATCCAACCCAAAACCCCCAGC
>NW_010517787.1:0-825 GCF_000687285.1 Phaethon lepturus
GGTCCCCAGCCTGGGGGGACACCATGGTGGGGGGACAGCCCTGTGCCCACATTTCTCCTCTCCCTGCCCTTGCTGCAGAGCTGGGCTGCAGCCAGCACTTCTATTTTAAGCCCCACAATGTGTACGAGGAGGCGAGGGGTGTGCACGACCGAGCCTCACAGCCCGCCGGGGGGCGATCCTGCTACCCACCGCCCCGGAATCTTCCCCTTCTTCCCCCGGGGCTGGTGCGTGCTCGGGGACATGCTGGGGCAGCTGCTTTTCCACCCTTCCCAGCGCAGGCAGCTGAAGCCAGTGTAGCCTGGTGAAGTTATTGCAAAATATTGGGGATGCAGGGAGCCCTGGGGGTCCGGCCACAGTCCCCTGGCCCTCCATAGCACGCAGCATCTGCCTGCCGTGACCTGGGCCGGCGCCATCCTGCAAGAAAGGAAGGCTGGGCAGGGCTGTGCGGGCAGGAGGATGTGCTCTGCAGGTAGCAGCTTCTCCACCAGGCTGCCAGCGCAGGGAAAAGGGGGCCAGGTGCCCCATGGGCTTAGCTGGGCTGGGTGCAGGCACGGAGGAACCACAGGACAATGTGGCCTTGTGAGATGCACCGGATGGCTGTCCCCAAGCAGGACCCAAGCCTGTTGCAGGGGCCCCCCTCATCTGAAGTTCTACTCCCCTGAGCAGGCACCACCTCATAGAGCCACCCTCCTGCACCAGCGGGTGCTGCTGGAGGAAGAAGCACCCAGCCTAAGTGTCTGTTCATTTTTTAATAAAAACAACCCCCACTCCTGTTTGTGCTGTGTGTCGGCGGGACACCGAGGGAGCCGGTGGCACCCAGGGAGA
>NW_010517787.1:993-2014 GCF_000687285.1 Phaethon lepturus
GGAGGCGGCGAGTGGTGAGCTGGTGCTGGGAGTGGAGACTGTGCCAGGATGGCACCCAAAAGGAGGATAAAGGGCAGGCTGGGACTTTTCTCCCCCCTCAGCTGGGGGTCACTCCTTCTTCCCAAAAAACTTCTTGAAGACAGATTTGTTCTTGGGGCGAGGGGGGGCAGGAGTCTTCTCCCTCAGCGTGTCCCGGGGGCTCCCTGGCCGGGCCACAAAGGAGTGGCAGCGTGCCCGTGGCATGGCTGGCGCTTGTTCCCCGATGTACAGCGTGACTGAGTAGCTGCTCCCGGCCTCCACCGGCTCCTTGGGCATGGCCACCGGGGTGATCTTCTGGTAGGTGGCTGTGAGAGGGAGCATTTGGTGGGGAGGGCAGGGCGGCCAGAGGGCACTGCCAGCCTCCCAGAGCCCTCCCCGAGTAGGGGGCTGCAGCCCAGGGTGCAGGGATGTGGGATGAGGTGGTGCTGGAGCAGCATTGCACCTGCCCTCGGGTGTCTGTGGGGACAGAGGCAGTGGTGCCACCTCCTGGCAGTGACAGTGAAGCCAGGACCATACCTGAGGTGAAGGAGTAGGACCTCCTCTTGTTGGCCACCAGCCCGTAGTCGTCTTCTCGGCAGTTGTTGTCCCACAACCCAGGCGACCCTCGGGGCGAACACTGCTGCTCCCTGTGCCCGGCCCCATGAGCATCCTCTGAAGTAGAATGGAGACATGTCACAAGGCAAGGCCACCACGGGACATCTCTGTGTCAGCCCCAAAGAGGACAGGAAACGCGTAGTTATCAAAGTATCCCAGGAAGTGAAGGCAGGTAACTGGTCCTTCCCCCAACCCCATTCCTGGGCAAGGGGCCCTGGGACTCCTGGCGCTGACCCCACTGAGTTCAAGACTGACAGAGAGCTTCCAGCTTCCCCCAGCTGGCTCCCTTGTACATCTCTGGGCTGGGGAGAAGGAGTGGGACAGCAGGAACCCAGCCAGGCAAGAAAGTCACCTGCTGCTGCCACAGCCCCATCGGCTGGGGCATTCC
>NW_010517787.1:2050-4161 GCF_000687285.1 Phaethon lepturus
TGCCGGGAGGCCGCTGCAGCTGGACGTTTGAGCGGGGTAGCACCATGATCTCCTGGCTCTTGGTGGTCGTGACCTGATGATGTCCCTGGAGGTGAGAGCTCCCAGGGCTGGGGACCTTGCTCAGACTGGAAAGTAGCAGAGGTTTAGTGAACCAGAGCAGCCCACTGATGCCCTGCTGGAGCAGCACACGCCGGCAGGCATGGGAGGGTTGTAATAACAAGAGCCGGCTGGCCAGCTCCTGGCTACTCACCCCCCAGCACTGCCGGTGCTCTCGACATGTTGTGCCGCTGCCTGGAAGTAATCCACTTCGGGGAAACCTGGGGACACAGCAAACAACCTGCAGGGTGCTGGCAGCAAACAGGACCATCCCGTGGAGTTTGCCCCTGCTCTGGCCGGCCAGGCCGCCTGGACGCCCGCACCGCAGAGCTGGCCCCTCTGACCTCCTGCTGTGGTGCCTGCTCTCAGACCTGCGAACCAGCCTAGGATTTCACGGTGGGGCCTGAGCCCCCTCAGGTATAGGTACAGCAGTGAGGAGACCTCAGTGTTACAGATCTCCTCGCCTAGAGGGCAGGCAAGGGGTTTCCAGGCCCCGCAGAGGAGATGGAGGGGGTGCAATTTTAGTTTTCCTGACACTGGCTTTTTGCTGCTGAGGCTCCACTGACGTCAGTTGTGCTATTCCTGATTTATAACTGTGTATGTGGTGTGAAAACAAAGCCTCCAAATCCTGCCTGGCAGAGAACTACCGTTCCCAAGGCAGATTAGGAGGATGCATAAATCAGAGGCAACACTGTGCTGCTTCTCTTCTGACCCCCTGTGTATCAGAGGGCTCAGCAGGGGCTGCACACCCATGGTGGATGAATATATCCAGGTCCCTGCTCCACCAGCAGCGTCTGCTCACCTGAGTTTTGCTGCAGCTTGGAGACCCATTCGTTCATGAGGGGCTGGGAGGGGGCCTTCAGGAGGTACTCGGAGCCATCCCGCAGCCTGCAAGGGCGAGAACAAGTCAGCAACGAGACAACCGTGGGGTGCAGATACCACAGCCCCCGCCAGCCTGGGAAAGAAAGGAAGCGGGCGAGAAGGAAAGAAGGGAAGCAGATGAGAAAAAAAGAAGGAAACGCTCATCTAGGCACTGGACGGAGCTGGCTGCGGTGAGGGGTGTCGGTGTGCATCTGTCCCAGCCGTGCAAAGCCCCTTCCACCTGGGGAGCGGGGTCTGTGTCTATGAGACCCCAGCTGCCCTGGGTTGGGGTGACTTACTGTAGCCTGAAGCAGTTGGTCTTCTTGGTGTACTCGGCGTCTGGCGTGCAGACCGCCCCGGAGAGGTTCAGGGGAAGGGCCACGACGGAGCTCTGTGGCACAGGGAACAAACAGCAAGAGCAACAGTGGGGTTGGCAGATGCTGCCCTCCCCAGCTGCAGGGGTGCAGGGAAGGACACCCCGCTGCCAGCCCCCTCCGGTGCCCCCCTGCTCCCCCCCCAAGCGCCCCTTGAGGCTGTCCCTGCGGTCCTGGTAGAAGCACAGTGTCTGCCTCATCAGCACGGCGTGGAAGAGGCCCCAGGCCCGGCAGTTGGCCTGCGGGACGCAAGCAGGGGACAGCTGTGATGCCAAAGGGTTTGGGAGAACACAAGTGTTCTCCTGCCACCCAAAAGAGCCCCCAGCCCCGGTGGGCTCTGCCCTCCCAGCATGGCAGGCAGCACCGCTGCGGTAGCGCCAGGAGCATCCCCGGCTTCGCTTCCACGCCGAAACCTGGAACCCACCCACCACATCCCAGCACCCCAGTCCCCAAGGAGCCCCACAGCCATGCCTGTACCTTCCTCCCTCCTGTCTGCAACACGTGCTTCCTTTCCAGCGTCCCCTCCATCATCTGAAACTCCGTTTTACTGGGGGGGGGCTGCAAGGGGAGAGAGGGTGAGTGAAGCAGCGCTGGGGCCGGCAGCGCCAGCTCAGCCCCATGGCACACGGGGTCTGTCTGACCCATCCCTGGTGGGCAATGCCAAGGTGGGAAGGGGACAACAGGAACAATTTTCTGGCCTGGGCAGGGGCTGGGCTGTTTGCAGGCTTTTAGGGTGAAGTGCTGCCTTGCTACGGCTGAAGGCTGGTGGGGGAGTGCCGT
>NW_010517787.1:4514-4747 GCF_000687285.1 Phaethon lepturus
TGCAGGGGCCCCCCCAAATTCAGCACCTAGCTCTTCCTCACCCACCCCCCAGCTGGAGTAAAGGGGCCACCTGAGCCAAGGAGTCCCCAAACACAGGTCATGTTTGCTGGAGCACATAACCCAGCTGCTGCCTGGGGTGTCTCCCGACCTCCTGCCTGACCCTGAAGAAGAGCCCCCAGCCCACGGCTCACCTTGCTGCCCTCTCTTTCCTCTTCCCCATGCCTCCGCCGATC
>NW_010517788.1:0-6276 GCF_000687285.1 Phaethon lepturus
CCGGTGCCTTTCCCGAGAGCTCTAATGATTCTCCTTTTGTTTCTCAAACTGCAGCCGAACCTCTTGAAGCCATTCTCACTGATGACGAACCTGAACATGGCACATTGGGAGCTCCGGAAGGGGACCACGACCTCCTCACTTGTGGCCAGTGTCAGATGAACTTCCCGTTGGGGGACATTCTTATTTTTATTGAGCACAAACGGAAACAATGCAATGGCAGTCTCTGCTTAGAGAAGGCTGTGGATAAGCCACCTTCACCCTCACCAAGTGAGCTGAAAAAAGCATCCAATCCCGTGGAGGTTGGCATCCAGGTTACGCCAGAGGATGACGATTGTTTATCAACGTCATCTAGAGGAATTTGCCCTAAACAGGAACATATAGCAGGTAAATTAAAGTGGGGAGAAGTGTTTGCGACTTTCTTTTCGTTTCAGTTGCAACGTAGCGTGTTCGCAGTTGTAAACTGCCGTGTCTGTCTCTCTGTTCTGCTCGCCGTGACGGCCGACGTGTTAAATACCCTGCCTTTGGTTAGTGGTGAGCGCAGGACCGGTATTTCCTAGTGCCTGCGCAGAGGCAGGATCAACAGGCACGTGCCGTGCCAGCCGGTATTTCTAACGGTATTGTTTGAGGCTGCTCTTGTGATTTGCCTGTATTGTAGTCACCGTCTCCCGGTGTCTCGCCTGCCGTAGCGCTGCAGGAGGGGATTTCAGAGCCTGCCGCGCGATAAAGCGAGGAGCTTTTGAGGCTGTGGCAAAGTCAGGGGTGAAAGAGTTAACCGAGCATCAGCCAGCCTTGGTTCCATATTGGCTGTCAGCGTATGGACTGTAATTAAACACAGCCCCATGGCAAAGTGACACCACCGACCTTGACTTTAAGATGCCATTTTCGACTGGCCAGGCCAGAGTAGAGAGGGCAGTTGCTGAAGCGCACAGACATGCTTATTCGAAAAGTTTAAGGGCATGTTGGAAATTTCAAAAGGTTGGTTTGACAGGAAAGGCCGCTCTCTGCAGCCTGCCTCCTCAGCCAAATGATAAATGCTTCGCTGTGCTCTCTCTTGTCTCTGATGTGGTTTTGACAGATGTATCTTGATTTTGTTTGCGGTTTACACAACCACATGTCAGCCGTACAAATGTCCAAGGCAGAGTTCTGTTTTGTGCAGCAAACAATATGAAATGTAATTTTTTAAAAAAAGGGTAAATAATTCCATTTCTTAGCATAATTTTTTGTATTTTTTTTTTTTTAAATCGGAAAGCCATTTGCCATGCAGATATTTTCACAAATGAGGTTAAAAGAATAGAGTGTACTATGTGAAAGAAAAGCCCTGGGAGTATAACAAGGCATGCTCTGCTTTTAAAATCCTGCTAGTAAACAAGAGTACTACCCATTTGCAGCGAGCGTTGCGAATCACTTCAAACCACGCCAATACTACCAGTTGAAAAAGGCGAGACCGCAGCGTATCGATGCCAACAAATGCCTGAACCCGTTTCAAACCCCCTTCCCAGCGATGTTTGGGATGTGGCACGGCCAGTACCTCACTTTGGGGAGCCCACAGGACCGCCTGGGGTTGTCAGAGGCGCAGTACATCATCACATTACGTGCTGGAGCTTGTCTTGGGCTCGCTTTGGCCACAAAGTTAAACCATAATAGGGCAGTAGGCGCTGGGAGGTTCAGGGCGATACTCCCGCAGCCTCCCTGGCCTCCAAACCGGCCGGCAAATCACACTGGAGAGCTGTAGTTTTGAAGGTTTTGCGGTGGCAGCAAATATGTATTGGCGCGCGCGCGTCTCCGCACATACGGGTGTATATATGTGCAAAGCCATGTGCGTACGCATGCGTACGTAATGTGATTGAATATATACTAGTTCTGCAGAGTAATAGGTATTACTTTGAGTACGTGTATATATGTATGTTTAAGAGGAAGCAGAGGCTCAGCTACTGCTAGGCTACATTTTGAGAGAGACTTAAAAAAACGCAGTAATTCCACATATTGCACTTCCCAGCCACGGATGTTAAAGGTGGTGGGGTTTTTTTTTCCCTAGAGTGGTAGAGGACAGTGCCCATTTCCATGTGCTGCCTGCGATCTGACGGAAAACGAGCAGAAGCATAGGCCGTGATTAATGAAGCGGGAGCCTGGCGGAAGGGGTTTGTAGTCTTCCGAGCTCTGGAGCCATACTAAATCACCAAATATGGAGGAGCGGCAGTATGATGTAACGCTGTATTTACGTACGGCGCCGCTCTGTTGAAAAGACAAAACACAGTGTCTGTCAAGCAAGAATTAAACCCGCTCTCCTCCCCGTGGCCCCATATCGGTCCCTTGGCCGGAGGGACGGCCACGCCAGGGAGTTCTGCACGAGGGGAAACTCCTCAGCTGAGGGTCTCGCTCTGGTAACTCGTTTGGCGCGGGAGACTCGGCGAGCCAAATCACGCTTCCGCGTGGCGCGGGTGACATGAAGCGAGCAGGATTTGGCCTCGCACGATGTCACAGGGCCGTTAATGCAGCAAAGGCTGTGGTTTTAACTGACTTTAAATGGCTCGGTGAGCGGAGGGCAATGGGTAAGGAGAGGTGCACCTTGGCAGGGGCCTGATCCTGCTTACTCTTACACGTAGGGATCGCCTTTGCTGTGCAGATGGGCCTGGCAGGGAGTGGGCTCGGGTCCATGGCGCAAGCCACGAGCGCTGTTGCGAGTAGAGACCGAGCGGCAGTTGCCTGGGCATCTCCTGCCCCGAGTTTTCTGCGTGGTGGAGCCCAGCCATGCCCGCGGACGGGAGGTCCAAGAGCACAGGTCTTCTCCTGCGTGGCCGGGACAGAGCCGAGGGGCACTGGAGTCCCCTGGTTGTTCCCTGTGGTGGGAAGTGCCGCCGGTCTGCGGGAGGGAGGGAAGGAGCACCAGGAGTTATGGGGTCTTGTGCTGTCCCTCCCCTTTGTGTTTTCATCTCCCCTTTCACTTGGATGAGTTTAGCTCCCTGATAGCCCAAAGAGGTGTGACAATAGCTGGTGTGACCCGTGGCCAGGAGATTGTGGGGTCTGGCAGTAAAATTGCTGGTGAGGGTCTTGGAATGAATGGGTTGTGGAGTTCAGGTTTCTGGAAAAGCCCCTGCAGCGAACCTCGGGCTCTTCCAGTTCTGGTATATTCTGATATACCTGATTTCTGTGCAAGGATGCAAAATGCAAAAGGGTATGACTGTGTAATTAAGGGGAAAAAAAAGAACAGAGGCTGCCTTTAGAAAAATATACAGGAGTTGAGGGAAGTGATTCTTTCTGGTAAGAGACCGGAAAATACGTATTTAGTAGCAATGTAGAAATGTCCCCAATTAGTTGTTAGGCTGAAGGAGGTGTTACAGGTCAGCTCTGGATACAGAGGGGCTATAGGCTAGCTCTGTCTGCAGTTCTGTAGTCTGTAAGTAGGTGTGTTACAGTAAAAGAGCATCTTAAGACAAGCAGTGGTTAAGGATGGGCTCATCTAAAGACAAGGAAGGAGGCAGCGAGCCATTCAAATGCAGGGAGAAATGATGTCTATTTTAACCGGCGATGGGCTGCTCTTTATCCTCACCGTTTTCCAGAGACGGGGATGATTACAAGAGCTTATACGTATGTGAGCAACCTGTGCAGCAGCTGTGAGATCCATATAGGTGCAGGCATGCGTACCTGTCTGCCGTGTGGGTGTCTGCCTGCGCCTAGCTTTGACTTGCTATAAAATTTTGAGTGATGCTGATCCAGTGCTATAGCTGAAATGTCATAAATTTAACTGAAAATTAATAGGATATGTTGTGTGGGTCCAATGAGGCAGCTTTCATCAATATGTATGTCAAAGCCTCACCACCAGATACCGGCAGCCTGTGATTTGCAGTGAGTGCTACGGCAGGGCTTTAGTTATCCGCTCTCATATTTTACAATAGGGAGAAATATTAACTGAAGTATCTAGAGATCAGTGAATGTAAAATTGCTGTTCACTTATTGAAAAGGCCGAAGAAATATTTATTGTCCGCCGGTGTCAGGTTTTAGCAGTTTGTTTGTTGAATGTATAAATCCGAGGGAATTAATGAAAGGTTGTTTTTTTGGGTGAGGAAGGATCTTAAACGTTACTTGGATTCAGTTCGAGGAACACTTTGGAGTGCTGCTGCATATTCCCCTTTATAATGCTGAGTGTGTATCTGCAGATGCTGTATTTACTGTGCGAAGAGGGGAGGTCATTTTTACCGCTCGAATCCTTTATTCTCAAGCTGCTTGTGGCATTCAAATAAAACACGTGGGAAAATAACCTAAGAAAACCCTCTGTCTGCAGTAAGCGGGGGAAGGTGGACATGATTTGGTACTAAATTTTGGACCAAGTACGTTTGATTATTGCAGTTCTTGGGAGGTAATGCCTTTGAGTAGTCATTACACCACAGAAATTTTCCTGGGCTGTTATTAGTAGTTGCCGTTATAAATTCTGTGGATTGTAAATTGTGATTCCTTATTATTTTGTTTTGTTCTGGAGACAAAAAATTATTGACGTCCGCATTGAATAGTTAGCATTGCATCTGGTCAATAAGAGGAAAGCTTAAAAAAAAAAGAGGGGGGTGGAAAAGGAATATGAAAATAATTTGGAGTCAAATTCTATCTGTTTTCCCCATACGAAGAAACTGAGAGCACAGGCTGGGTAAAACAGTCGCAGGCAGGAAAAATAGTGAGGGTGCTACCCGAAGGCTCCCACTCCCGAGATTCGGAGCCCTGCGTACAAGCTGTATTTGTAAATAAGACAGAGAAAGGTTGTGAACCGGCAGCTTGGCTGTTTTGTCAAAGTACAATGTCAGAGAAACTCTTTCTAAGACAAATTGTAAATAGAAGTGTCACGATGATTGCATGATTGAGCTCCAGAAGTGTCTTGCAATTGTTGGCATTGTCAGAAGACTTTTGAAAGCTTAATTAAAGGCGGTGGCCTGTGCGGCTGTGAAATTTACTTCTCGGGGGGGAAAAATGTAAAAAATGTGGGGGATCAGAAAGTTGCTCTAACGCTGCTCGCGCGGGGATACAGGGAAGAGTCAGTAGTTTCTCAGCTTTCCCCATTGCCTTTTAGAAAGAACAGTTTTTGAAGAAGAGAACACGTGACACCAATATCATCCTTTGTACGAGGTAAAGATTGTGTTAGTTTTCCTATTCCCCGCTGTTACAGACAGTTAATGTAAAAATGGCTCTTGACGGGAAACGCAAATATGAGTTCACTCGAAGCACAGAAGCAGGGTAGAAAGTTTTCCTCTGCCTCAGCGTGATCCTTCCAGAGGAGCGTCAGAATGTTGCAGTGCCCTGGGTCTTTCTGGTTTTTTTTTGTTTTCTGCAAATCAGATCTTCTGGTCTAGAGGATGAGAAATAGGGTTTGCATTCTTTCTCCTGTTGGATGGGACATTTAATTGTGGAGCTCGCTACGGGCAGAAGCATCGCTGCAACCAAAATGCTTGTGGTGGAAGTGGCAGCCCGGCATGTGTTAAACTTCGTTATAGATCTGAAAAGGTGCACGTTAGCATCACGTGCCGAAAGCTTTGAAAATAATGCGCGTAATAAACGTAAGGCTCTGTGCAGCGAGTCCCAACAACGGGTGCCAGGTGATGGAAACTGAGGCAGGGAGTAAATCAAACACCTTCTAATTAGCCTAATGGGAGAAATAAAGTCTTCCCTAAACATTCCCATAATTTGGTAATGCCTCCTTTAAAGAGGAGGAGGCCTATTAGCATCACCCCGTTTTGTATATGCAACCCTCAGCCCACGAGCTCTTTCTTATTTCATTCAAATAATAAAGACGATTAAAGAGGCTTGCGAGGCAGTGTCGGGCAACGGGAGTTCAGCCTCCAGTTGTTTGCCTGCACGCATCCTCATTACGGACATTTTTTGGAAAAAATTCCCTTCAAGCTTCGGTCTGTTTTTATATCCAATAGTACCAGCTTTGTACGATAAAAGGCGTTCAGCATCAAGCTGGACATGGCCTGGCACGTTGCCACTTTTTTTTTCTTTTTTTTTTTTTTTTTTAAAGCTAATCGCCGAGGATCTCTCGTTACCTTTCTGCTTGTTGTGATTTTGTTCGGGTTGTGGTGCTGCCAGCGATGTTGCGGGTCCAGGGAGGTCGTCTTTTCAGCCTGGCAGGCATCTGAACGCAGCTTCTGTCCGGGAGGGCTCTATTTTAGGTGTCAGCTTCTGGGATGTCACACAAGTTCATAAAATATGCCGAGCTCATATATGTTAAGGCGTTAAGACCTATATTCGTACCGGTAGCATGGCCCTAAAATTAACCATTGGGTGGTTTTGTTG
>NW_010517788.1:6307-10047 GCF_000687285.1 Phaethon lepturus
GCTAATGAATATATTTTATCTCCCGTTGTACAAACGCAGCAGCTCCAGCCTGCCTCCTGGTAACGTCGGGCATAGCAGGCTTGGGCCCACAATGGTTGATACCAGTACCTGGATTGCTGTGATTTATTAACGCACTTTTAAAAATTACAGGCACATTACCAGACCCACAAACTGCCTGAGCGGTCGGGGTGATCTGTTCTCCGTTTCGTAACGAATTTCCATGAAACCCACTTTGCTCTTTAGGGTCCCCATCCTGGGTGAGCGCTGCCCCACCGGACGCGGACGGAACATCACCTGCGTGCTTAAACGCTCGCAGGAGCCGGACCGGTGACTGCGGACCCTCCTGGACAGGCAGACCGAGCGCTCACATTATTCAAACCCTCCTGTGTTAATGCTAAACCCATCTTGAAGCCCATAAACATCCTCCCCGTCTTTCTAATTGGGTTTAGTATGCAACGCATCCCGCGCGAGGTTCAGCGAGTTTGTTTCCCAACCTTTATTGGCCAGCTGCACTCGCCGTGCATCTTTAAAATATTTCAGCCAGGTTTTTGGCAATTCTTCCGCGGGGGCTGGTAACTTGGTGGCTGCTCCCCAGCTCATTCTTCATTCGGAGGTGGCATTGCCTCGGGTTGGCAAGGGAAAGGTTTGCGGTGTGGGGTGTGGTGAGGTCAGCCCCGATCCCAGCAGGGAATTTGTGTTCTTCATTTGCCTTTACAATCGGAGCACAGCTACTGTACCTCGGAGCAGCTCTCAGGTGTGAGCTCAGATGGGCGCATGTAAATGTCCTGTCAGATGCAACACAGGAATATTAATGTTTCCCCACCACCACGCTATAATAAAGCTGTACACAGCCAGCTTAATATGCAGCCGGGCTGGGGAATTGTATAAAACTTCCACAGCCTAGTGTGAATGACAGCGGTGGAAAAAAATACTCAATATGCCACAGTTTGCATTCTTGTTTGTCTCTGATCTAAAGCAAAATGAAAACATCCGCTTCTTTCCCTCCTCGTTTCGTATAGGTGTTCTTCCTCTGCAAAATTGGCTAGGAAGTAAGGAAAGAAAACAAAGTATGGGGCACAGTGCAGAACTACTTGAAACGTGTTAACGCCAGCCGGCTGGGCATGTAATTTTTGCAAGTATTAGCAAACATTTATTTTTTCATACTTGGGATCATTTGCTTTGCTTTTCATTGTTTTTTAGTATCTGGTCTGGTCAAAACAAAGAAAATTGAGTGACCACAAACAGGGGCTGGAGCTCCCTTTGCCCCCCGGCTGCAGGCGCAGCCCAGGCCATACGTGCTCTTCACAGAGGTCTCATTTGCGTCTTCTTCTGGGGTCAGATCTTCAGCTCCATCCAAAGGCGTCTGCTTTTCAGCGCGGTGACGTTAGAGGATTTTTAATAATGTGCTCATTTAACTGAATCAACAGCTGTCAGGAGCGGTTGTAGTAAATCCACAAAATGCACAAAGAAAAATACATACGTTTCCTGAAACAAAACACTTGAAACAAATTGGCTGCCAAAAAAAGCTGCTGAATTCTGGGTTTGCAGACAGTGCACCAAAGTGTTTCTTCTCTCTGCTCTCCCCGGAGACCTCTCCCCGCTTGCCTGCTGCAATGCTGCTGGAACTTTCTACCTGAACAGGTTGCTGTTAAAAACCCCCACCACTTTCCCCTATTTGGTGGGTATGGAGCTCAGCTCGAGCTTAGATTTTTGTGTTTCGCACTAAATAGCTAAAACACCAAGACTGGAGGCTAGAAGCAAAAACCAAGTAACTGCATTACCGTCAAGGAAATGAGGCTTAATATCCCTCTGAAATAGCTGTCGAGGAGAAGCGGTGCTTCAACTCTGCCCTTCCAGGTAGGCGTTGTCGGGGTGGTGTTGAGGTCTGAAGCCGCTTCCGAGGGTGCTGAATTTGCACCGGAGCGGGTGCTGGAGGAGGGAGACCCGGGGAGCTTCGGTCAGTCTAAACCAAGCACTCTTCTGCTTCCATCCTCCCCCTGCTTTGCGTAAGTGCTGAACAATTACACCTACAATTTGATCTTAGCTTCAGATAGAAAAACCTCCGCCTAAATAAACAGTGGAATTACTGCTGAACAACAAAGGCTTAAAGAAGAGCCCTGCCTTCAGTGGTGTTATTATTGTTGTTGTGGATATTATTATTATTATTATTATTATTATTATTACTACTACTACTACTACTACTACTATGACGGCGACGACTACTACTACAACAACTATAACCTTTTTAAAATAAACACACATTAGGGTTCCTCACTCCCTAGGAAATAAGGAGTTGAATTTTGCATTCATTGCTCACTTCATTGATTTAGCGGGCAGCAAAATACAAAATGCAAAAATAAAAATGCTCCCCTTCTCCCTCCACATTCCCAGCAATTAATTTGTCACCCCGGCGTTACTTTGCTCCAGCATCACAGCTGTTTTTTTCTGGACATTGCATGAGTCGTTTGGGTTTCGTTGCATTTTAGCTACTGAGTTTATTCTTTCTGGAGCAAGAGAATATATCAGCAAAGCTGCCGTGCTTCAGCCAGGGCACAGCCAGTCCGTGGTGCATTACTGTATGAGGGGGCCAGGGGCTGTTCCCCGTGTTTTCTTTATTGTCTGTGCTGATTTTCATGTTTAGGAAATAGTTGTTGTGAGAAGAGAAACAGTAGTTGCGGAGCCTTGTTCTCTTCGAGGAGGTAAAACGCAGTGGGATGCATTTGGAGAAGAGAGGATTACCTCCCAAAAGAATATTTAGAGGCTGTATTATTTTGTAGTAAACTATAAACTGTCCTGTGCTAAATTTGTGTTACGTTAGGAAAAATCAATAAGGAAAAATTAAATTCTGATAAAGATACTCTTGGATCTTTGAAAACAACTGCTGTCCTTTTAACTAAAACATTTGAGGAGCTTCAAAGAGTATGTATTTCTTCTGATCTTAGAGCTGTGTGACTGGTAGCAGGGAAAAAAAAAATCTTATTCTACATACAAGTGGATTGCTTAACAAGTCAGCACAGACACATACTTGTTTGTACAATAGAGATAAAAATTCCTGTATAAAAATAATTCAGTTGCTGACAGCAGGCATTGTGCTGGGGCTGCCTCTTTTGTGTTGGCCGGGGGTCAGGGACCATGGCTCCCACTTTCTGCCGGGGAGAGGCTGTCACGATCGCTCGCTGGAGCCTGGAAATAAGTTAATTGCTTTATTTTAAGGAATCCTCAGAGCCCAGTGCAGTGGTTTTTACGTCCGTGTGCCGTCCCCGGAAGCAGCGAAAGAAGCGGGGGGAAAACAAAATCTCCTAATGGGGAGATGACTTGAAGGCAGTTTGGGAGACGTGGCCTTCAACAGCTTGGCGACCCGGCAGTAGTTCCTAAACTTTTGTTTTTAATCTAATTCTGATTTATGCTGGCACATCCCATATCAGCCCTCCCTGAACTCTGCTCTCGTGAAGTAACGGTGGTGTCGGGGGGAGTCGGTCAAAACCGGGGACTCGTGGCTGATACCGACGTTTGCCGGTGCGGCTGTCGCGTGGCACCGGGTCCCGTTCTGTCTAATAAAGGTTAAAAAAACGGGGCGTTAGCACGGCCTCAGGCATCCTCTTTTTTGCTCTGCAGGGGCGCGGGTGAGAGAAGCCATGAGGTCGGGGAAGGCTGGGGAGGTGGGGATAGAAATCATTTGAGCGTTCATTCATCCTTCAAAGTCGGAAGGCGATGCAGCCTTCCTTCCCCAACCTCCTCTC
>NW_010517789.1:0-307 GCF_000687285.1 Phaethon lepturus
AGGCAATGCTCGGTGGCGCCCACAGCTCGTCTGTGGAGCCCAGTTTGTTGTGAAGCCACAGGCCAGTATCGCTCTCCCGCATCGACGCCATCTTGGGAGCGGGGCGAAAAAAGAGGGGATTCTCCACGGGCATTTTATGAAGACACCTAAGGGGAGGAAGGGAGGGGGTGAGGACCCCTGCGGGTCGCCGTCTTGTTCGTAAGCCAAAATGGCGGCGCCCTAGGAGTTTGCGCTAGGGAAGGCGGAGATTCTTCCGTAACCTAAAATGGCGGCGCCCAAACGGCAAAAAATAGCGAGGCTCTCATTT
>NW_010517790.1:0-9978 GCF_000687285.1 Phaethon lepturus
TCTCGGGAATCCTCGAAACCACCCTAAGACATGGCTGAATTTGTTAATGCCAGCAAAAGTTGGGATACTTAAAAAATAAACCACCACATTTGTTTCAACATTACTTATGGGATAACAGAAACCAGGACAGGAGACCACCATTAAGCAACTGCTTATCTTAAAAGACACTGCATAAAAAGGCCAACTATGATAACTGACCCTAATTTTCTTCTCCCTCACTGCAAAATTGTCATAAATGCTGACATTAGAGGTGCTGCTCCATGATGCCAGAAAAAGAAGAATTAGGACTGGTCTTTACGATCATCTGCTTTGAGCAATTCATGTTGTTGATCACATTAGCATTTATGTTTTATTTATAAATAACCCAACCCTTTTCCAACTCACTTCCTGGTAAAAAGGTAGTATTCAAGTCACAGAAATCCTTTATATTATGTGTAGTGCTCATTATTCTGGGAAACTTTGATGCCTATTGTATACTGAATGCTTTGTTTCAAGCTTGCAGAGGTCATTCTGGGATGCTTCCCCACAATGTTACTGTGGCTGTGTTTAACAAGCACTTAAAACTCAGAGCACGTATTTGTAGTAAAAATGAGAATATGTGGCTGTATGTTAAGTGCTATTGAAAATCACAGCTTCCCCCAATGCTGTGAGGAGGGAATTTCTGCAGTTATCAGCAGGAAAATTCTGGAAGCCTGAAATAATAAGAGGAATAATAGAAACCTAAGTGTGATTTAAGAATGTAAATACTTTTCCATTCCAGTAGTGGGTATCTGTAAATAGTTTAGTTTCAGATATTTTTTTAAAGTTCCAGAAATATGACTATTTCAGAGTTGCTGGGAAGCAGTATTCAAATACCTTTTGCTCTGGTGTGATGCAAAATTCTGCCTGTTTACATAATTGTAAGGTTATTAATGTGAAAGCCACACTCTCTCAAGCTTGCCAGCTTGAGAAAATCCCAGTTAACAGCCCTTGGGACATTAATTTTATGTCCCTTAAGAACAACAGGAAATACAGTTGTGTTTTTTAGAGGCTGAGTTTTATATAGACCTACTGTGTGCATCATCCACAGCAGCACAATCCACAGAAATTTATGATCTTCATTCTAACAGTGACTCAGCAGTTGACTTGGAAATCATTGAGCCCTGGGTATGTCCTTTAGATGGGAGATAACAATATGCTCACTGTGATGCACTCTAAGTGAAAATTTCAGTATCCTTTCCTCCTTCTGGTGTACCCCCTTATTAGGTTCAGAAGTAAACATCAGATGACTGTGTGTGATAATTTCTGTGCCTGATGTATTTTATTGACTCATTTTAACAGCAGGAATTGCATCATTTTTAAAAACAAGTCCCCCTCTCAGAATTCCCATAAAAAGTTCAATGATTGGGAGTCCACCACCTTCACTTTCATAATTTCTACAAATACATTAACACTGAATTTTATAATGTGTTGCATAGGGAAATTATAGGACTGTTTCTAGGTTGGCAATGGAACCATTCAGTTGTCACAGAATAGCAATGTGAGGCTGACATTAATTTCCAATAGCTGAAGTTGCACCCTTCTTGAGATGAGATGGAGGGATGCTTGAAGCTGTAAGCCCAAAAACTTCAGCTGTGAGAGATGCAGCATTATACTATACTGATTCTGGCCTCAATTACTTAATAACTACTATGCCTGGTTTAAATAATTTTGTATCATCTGGTTCCTGGATATTTCACATAATGGAAAAACTGACAGCAGACTAATTAAAATTAAACCTGAAAATACAATTTTTATTTTCCTCATAAAGTCACTTCACATACAATACTGCAAAGGTAACATGGAATGAAGCGTGCTCTTTGCCTACTAGATAAATCAAAGCCTGTCAGTAGTTGGATTCAGACTCCACTATCCCTGCCTTCAATTCCTGTTGCACATACTAGACCTTGAGGTAGACAGGACCATTTGGAACAACCCAAACTGCAGTAAGAATAGTCAAATAAAGCAAACTTTACCAAATCCCATCAGGGTATGTGAAAGGTGAGAGCATCTTCTTCATTAAGGTTATCCAGTCAAGGACCTTTCAATGTAAACGTGATAACATATAAAGGTGGAAGTGACAAACAAAACCTCAGAGACACAAACCTGATAGATGAGGGATAACGGAGATAATGCCAAAGACCAAAAGTCTCCAGTCACTAGTTGATGGGTGATTAAGAAACTCTGGGCACAGCTTTGGAGAGGGCCAACCTGGACTTTGTAATGGATAAAAAGGGGGAAAACAGAAGGAACATGAGGATTTGGGATATTTGAGACAGTCCTGTGGGACTACGCAAAACTTATTAAGGAATGTTTAGGGGAAGGGAGACAGGGAAGAACAAAGTGGGGACTGGACAGAAAGGGGTATTAAGGGACTGGTCACATGTAAAACAAGGTTGTCAGTACACATGTCTGAGCCTTGCTCCTGATCCCCACAGTCTCTCCTGCCTTCTGATTTAATCCTTTCTTAACTATCTCTCTGCATAATCTCACTTTCTATCCTGTGTGTGTGTTTGAGGACTACAAGGACTAGGTGCCAGCTATGAGGGGGACCAGCAGGAGTGGATTTGGTGCCAACTACTGGAGTCATAGCAAGGGTGTAGGTGCCCCTGGTGGTGTCATCTACTGAGTGAGGGTCCCAGTGCTGGCTGACAAATGCACATGAGCTTGTGAACCCAGAGGGGGGGGTGCCTGCACTAATGGCCTCCTGTCTCTGCCATCCCAAGAGGAGAGGGGGTTTGGCTGCCTGTGCTTGTGTGGTATTTGTACGTGGTGGTGCAGGTGGGTGCTGCTGAAGGCAACACCTTGTCTGTGTGACAGGACAGTCAAGTGAAAAGGAAGTTGCAGCCAAAGGATGGGATTACGGTTTGTATTTACAGCTCTTGCTCAATAGAAGGGGCTCAGCTAGCAGCAGTTATTAGTTGATTTATCACTTCAGATACTTGGCCCTGTGCTAGAGCCCCACAGTTGGGGTGTCAATTTTAGATGCAAGGCCTGACTGTGGTCTTTATCCTCTCTGTATGGGGACTGATCTGGAACATCCAGTCACATCAGCTTTGACAAACCATCCACCTCAACATCTTTCCAACATGTCAAAGGTCCCTGAACCTTGTTTCATTCTGTCTTGCCCTGCTTCGTTGCTGTGGCTTTCACTTTTTCAGTGAGGTTCATGTACTGATCATACCATTCTGCAGCGGAATGAGCAGATGCTCGCATTTCTTCTTCTCTTGGTGGCATGACTATGTGAAGCAAAAAGCACTGAGTGTTCTCCAACACATTTCTTTGGGTTTTAAATTCCACCACTGCAGAAATTAACACAAGACATTGCTACAAAGTCTTATGCTTTCCAAAAAGCATTCTGCAAGGATAGAGTATTGGGTAACAATCTGCAGTAAACTTATGTGGAGAGCGTTTAGTTTCCTCCTGGATGAACTTTACAGCTGCTGTGTATTTTGGAGCACTACTAAAACATACATTATAAAGAGAAACTGGTGGAATGTAGGCTGATTTACTGTATTTAGTTGTATATTTTTTTGTCTCTAGAACAGAGTTGTCTGTTACTTTGTAAAAAAAATCTTTTTCTCTGCAAGATCTACCCTCACACTTTGTACAATGACATATTCACCATCTATCTATTAAAACTTTGTATTTTTACTGACCATGTAAGAATGAGGTAATGAGTTGGTTTAACTGTGACAGCTAGTATCAGAATGAAATCAGTGGTGCAGAAATAGTGGTTACTAACATAATGCGTAGCAGGTGTTTGCATCCTAACTTTCCTTTTAATGGCATCCAAGAATATGGCTTCAAATTTGTATGCACTTCAGTTACAGAATAAATATTCTTATTCACGCTGAAGAACTACAGGCTTGTCCCTTCCAGAAAATGCTTAAGATCTCAGAGAAAAAGCTTTAGGATGATAATGGAGAGAAGGACTGACTTCAAAAGGATTTTGTATAGAGTTAGGAAATAACCATTACTCATCCTCTCCAAAATTCTGCATATGTTTAGTACTAACTGTAAAATTGTTTTCCTGCAGTTTAAAGTTGAAGTCGGTCAATAAGCACCACAGTGTCAAATCCAAAGAAGTAAAAGTAAATATTATTTCTGCCTGTCCAGGTCAGAGTATTTTACTTTTAAGATAAGCTGCTTAGGACCTTTGTTTTTATTCATAAAATTCCCCAAGGAAAATCCTTCCAAGCACACTTTCAGCTCTTTAATTCAGAGGGAAATGTCATGCACAGCTTAGAGCTGATGCACATTTCCCTTGCTGGTTTCCTGCAAGCCTCTCAGTTCCTTCAGGGATCATTCATGTTACAGCATATTCTATACCTGAAATGTGAATATTTAATCACAAATTCCAAGCATTCATTGAAGTGTTTGCTACCTAGTAAGGCATTCAGTGGAAAGATTTTGCTAAACTGTGATTAACTGTGATTAACTAAGGCCTGAAAGTCCTTCCCTGAAAAAGTTATGGTACCAGCGAGTTCGAGTGTCAGATCTGGCTGCCTCTAAACAGATGCCTGTCATCACTTCCAGATTTCTTGGCTTTTAAACCAAATTCTTAGAGTGCTGCCAGTGCACTGCAGCATGTCATGGTTGGAAGGAGTCCAGCAGAAATTTAGCTTTAAGAAAGGCAGGAAGCAGGGAACACAGGCACCATATATTTCTAAGCCTGCCAAAACATGCTTCCATAGATGTGTTGTTGAACAACAGGGGAGTATTGCCAAAAACATTAATAAATGACCTTTAAGGGGAAAGTTAGCGTTACTTGTAACAGGAACTGAAACCCTTCTTTTGAAAATATAAATCATTACCATTAATTTGGCCAGTTACTTTTGTAGATGTGCTTCAAGGCTGTTTTGTATCCCATCACTGAGTTACATACCACATGCCTGGTATGTAGATAGAATCTGTTTCACTGCTTTTGCTGATTAGATAACAAAACAGACTGTAATGAAAATTATAAAGCTAAAGGCTAGTTGTAAGAGCTGGTTGAAATCTTTCCAATGAATATTTCAACAGGATGTCATCTAAGATTCACTTTCATAAAATATTCCCAAGCAATGTAATTACAGATTTTTTTTCTTCAGGATGAGTACTGAAAAAAATTATCTTCTATATGTACATTTTGATATGCAAATATTTAAAAAATATTTAAGAATACAATTTCATCTGTTTCATAACTAACCCCATCTTTTTAATTCTGTGAAAAGTTTCTTCTACAGTTTATTCTCAAAAAAATACTTCCTGAGGACTGTTTTTAATTCCACTTCCCTTTGCCTTGCCATCTGCATTTACTTGAAAAGCATAGGGTGAACTGGATTTTATTTGTAATATTGAAGAATGCTCTGCTCCAGTTAAAGCTTTTTAAACTCCCGCTCTTTCATTTTAACTAGTTTTTCTGCTTTGTCATCTTGTCTTATATTTTTTTGCTGAGGAATGAGGTTCTTTTTCAGGGCCTGTTCTACATTCAACACTTGAAGCAGGGAAAAAGTGACATGGCTTAAGCACTAAACAGAGACTGCTCTCCACAGCCCCTCTATCTTTGCAATCAGTTGACAAACCAGCATTATTAAAGAATTATAATTCTGTCCTGGGCTGCTAATATAAAAGTTATATCAAAAAAGCTATATGTTAGCATAAGTTATTCCTGGAGACAAAGTTTAAGTTGCAAACTCCAAAACAAAATTTCTGTCTATCGTGCTGGCTGTTTCAATGAACCTCTGTGCCTTAGCCTCTATCTATAAAATTAAAATTGTCACACTTCTCTACCATACACAGCTATAGCATGGAAGTATTCATGATGTTTCTGGGGACCTCAGGTATTGCAGTAATGTTGGAAATGAACAAGAGAAAGGAAAAGATATGACTCTTCCCTTTCTATGCCAGAAACAGCAGAAATAATTCTACTTTATTCTAAGGCAGCTGAGCTTCTGAATTTCTAGTGTTTATCAGATTTGCATTTTGATGACTACCTGTTTATTTGTTAGAACTAGGAAATAGCCAGAGATGTCCGTGTGCTATCTTTGCTTCGTCAAAGGCTGACTTTTTTCTGAGGATATTCTTGAACCACAAGACTTTTCTGAGCGTTCTGAGCTGTAGACAAATTCAGATCCAGTGTCAGTCTTTAAATTTGTGGCTAAACCTGATTGTTGAGGACTGAATCAAAATCTAAGCTCCTGGTGTTATAGATCTCTATTGAATTAGTTCAGTACTATAATAGTGACAACTCTCACATTGTGCAAAGATTACAGGTCTCTCAAATGGCCATAATATATAATGGGACTGGAGCGGAGTTTCTTAGCCCAAATGTTTCAACCATTAAAAATACACAACACAGAAAAAAAAAGCGCCAAATTATTTCTAATGTTCAGGATTGAGATCAGAAGGATACTTGAAAGAGACTTAATGTGCTGTAGTTGACAATTACTAAGGTAAATTGATACATTATGTGTGTTATTGAAAAGATTATTTCACACCTCAAATGTAAGTGCATTTCTTGGAAGTTCTATTGATTTATGCAATAACAGCTGCTCCTGAAACTTTCTCTGCTAATGAATCATCAGGATACACACTCAGGGAAGAGCAGAAGCAGAAATGATGTGTCTGGAAAGGTGAAGGCAAGTTACTGAGAGAGATGCAGGCAATGAAGAGGGCACATCCATCAATTGATGACAAGGTGCTCTTTACGTAGGATACACATGGTCTGTGGGAAAGGATATGGTGCCTCTTCTCCACCAGGGTATCTTAGAAATGCACTGGGCAATATGGGCAACCAACCAAACAGTGTAGCATGTTTCCTCCTTGGTAGGGTGGTCTTTTATGTAAGTAAATCTTATGATGCATCTCTAGACCTATAGTTTTAGGCTGCTGCTAGGTAAGATTCAGCTCTGACTGTTGAGCTACAGCTCACTGTTGCCTCCCCTGTGCTGTCTGGGAGAGCTGAATTGTCCAACTGGGAGATCAGGTGAGTGTCAGAACTAGGACAAGGGAAGGGACAGAAGTAGCCACCAGGGATGCCAGAGACGGAGAAGGGGAGCGGGATCTCCCCTTTGACAGGGATGAACTGTTAGATCTGCTCACCCCATTTCATGAAACCACACCCCTCAAGTTGCTATTCAGCAAAGCAGCTAAGCACATGCTTCAGTGCTTAACTTAAACCTGTGACACCTTGAGCATAAGGGGACAGATCTAGTGTCCTCGGTTACTGTTTTCAAAATGGTAAATTTCTAAGAGAGATAGCTTTTTTGGCACGAAGTGTTGACAAGATTTTGTCTCTTTTTAAAAAGATTTGGCTCCCATATAGGAACTCTGGGAACATTTGTTGGAATCAAACAGCTGGACTTAATCAGCTTGTTTATAGAAACGCTTTAACATTTAAAAGGGTTGGATTTCAGTAATTACTCAAGAGAAAGTATGTGTGGATTTCAGGTGTTGTGGATACCAGTTAGCTTAGCTCTGTGTTCACCACTGGCCATATGTCATCCACTCACCAGTGTTATCAACAATCCCATGGAAATTACAGGATCTGACAATGAATGCTGTTTTTTTAAGACTGATCCTAAACCTAAGCCAACGCTCATGCTGAACACACCTCAGTAATGAGAACCTGTCCCAGAATTAGGTGTAGCCTATCAATCAGCCTTGTTGGTTGTCATGGTTTAACCCTAGCTAGCAACTAAGCACCACACAGCTGCTTGCTCACTCCCCACCCGTGTGAATCCAAATCGGAAGAATAAAAGTGAGAAAACTCGTGGGTTGAGATAAAGACAGTTTAATAGGTAAAGCAAAAGCTGTGGAAGCAAAGCAAAGCAAAACAAGGAATTCATTCACTACTTCCCATCGGCAGGCAGCGTTCAGCCATCTCCAGGAAAGCAGGGCTCCATCATGCATAACAGTTACTTGGAAACACCATCACTCCGAATGTCCCCCACCATTCCGTCTTCTTCCCCCAGCTTTATATACTGGGCATGATGTCATATGGTTTGGAATATCTCTTTGGTCAGTTGTGGTCAGCTGTCCCAGCTGTATCACCTCCCAACTTCTTGTGCACCCCCAGCCTACTCGCTGGCGGGGTGGTGTGAGAAGCAGAACAGACCTTGATTCTGTGTAAGCACTGCTCAGCAATAACTAAAACATCCCTGTGTTATCAACACTGTTTTCAGCACAAATCCAAAACATAACCCCATACTAGCTACTATGAAGAAAATTAACTCTATCCCAGCCAAAACCAGCACATTGGTATTAAATGTCCTGGCTTCCCAGACACTGCAGTCTAGAAAGAACTTGGGTCCTGAAACATAACCCTAGTCCCCAAACTAATGCTAGTCATGAATAGTCCTTGCCCATCAGATAGCAAAACGCTGAAAACTCATTTTAAATAATGTGCACAACCCCTCATCTTGGTCCTTATCCTAGCCATAAGATGTTAGTCTGCCTAAATAAGTAATGCCAAATTACTTTTACCTATAGATCAGCAAACCTTTTGTTGCACTATCAACATCTCCGTCAAGTGAAATTCACATGTTGCAGTTCAGTAGCTCAGGAGTCTATGGCAAAACCCAGCCTCCCCCCCAATTTAGCCTTAAACATGATTCAGCAACTGAAACTCATCCCAAAATTAATCAGAATCCATTCGCCACCAGCAACTCCACCCTTCCTTTTGCCAAGTTGGAGTCTACAGGAACCAGCAGTAGATCAAGCACATAAGGTAATGTTATTCTAAACCTTAATTCCAAATTTAATCACTTCCATAACACCACCACCACAAATCCAGTCCTCTTTAGGAACAATCACAGGCCATTTGCCTTGGCAGAAATGGCTTTTATGTAAATTGTGTAGATGTAGGAAAATTGAGGGGAAAAAAAAAGTTATTCTTAACCTTCTTACCTTAAGCCTAAACTGAACCATTCCCCTAAAAAGACCTGTGTACACATCTTTCAAATTGTGCCTTTTCTCAGCCTGGTCCTTAAGTCCTACAGAGCTGCCTTCTGATGAATACTTCCCCAACCATAAGCATAGCCCGGAAACCCCTGTTTCTGCACAGGTCCCCCAGAAAGTCTGTAGAACTCTGGCCTCAGCTTTTACTCCAGCAGTACTGGTGTTGAACTGATGTGATGAACTGATCTACTCCACTTCTATTCTAAAATCTGCTTTCTTCCTCCACAACCACATCTCTCACCTTGAGCATGGCCTACAGTTCTCGAACCTCTACCAAACCAACAAAGCACTCCTGCCTAAGTGACTGTAGTCACCAAACCTCTCCAAGGCTTTATATGGTCCAGTAATAAACTCTGAATTCCTGTACTTTAAACCCAACCCAAACCTAGAGCTTAATGACTCGTGTTCTCCAGACACTTGGCCACAATACCCCATCCTAACAATACATACCTTGCAGAACCCAGCTATAAATTGAAATCTGTGGCCTCTACCATCATGAAACCTTTCTTCCAATATTAACTGAAACCATGATTGTGTGCTTACGCTGCCAGCACCTGCCCTCAACCAAGTCTTGTGGACCTTTCTATGAAATTAACTCTTAAGGAGGAAAGGGGCCACCCTCAGCAGCAGTACCATCTGAACTCAGGCAGACAAATCCCCAGGAATGGGAAGCGTGCATTCAGGGCCGTTACAGAAACAGTAATTTCTACAAAACATATTATATCATTTGAATTTTGAACTACCTTTATTTACATAAGAGAAAACAGAGGCAGAGACTTTAATTCATTTCTACAAGAGCACAGCAGCAAGATATAGGTCAGATAAGGTGGGAGAGTTTTCCACAAGCAGAGGCTTTGAGGAAAAGAGACAACAGGGTATTCCATCACAGCTCTTATTCATCATCATGTCTATAAACAAGCTTGTCCAGAGAGCTGTCACTCTATTCTAGCAAATGCAGACATGGACTCAAGTTAATATGTTCTTTACCTAGTGTCGTGGTTTAGCCCCAGCCAGCAA